>NC_139659.1:19226011-19268511 GCF_951799395.1 Argentina silus | reverse complement strand
CATATGATATAACGTAAGTGCTTGTTAACCTACAGTTCACCTACAGTAGCATTTTGACATTGTACAGTGATTGTCAATGAATGTAGGACCTCCTCTTCACCAAAACCCTTGATAATGTTCACCTCATGTACAATGTTCGAGTCACAGGCTTCCTGTTTCAAATGCTCGTTAAGAATAGTGCTAAATCCGTAGACCACTTTGATCAATCTTATATTAGCGATTTGAAAAAAAATGATGATAAGCAAAATGAATACAGATTTTCAGCTTCAACCACAAGCAAGACTACATTTTGACAAAAACGCTTCGCCTCCCTATACTGTGATAGGAAAATTGACCACAAGTTCAGTTTATTTGAATGAATACAAATTATGACACGTTTTCTGAAGATCTTGTTATGTTCTAAGATTCAGAGCTATGTGGGCATGCATAGTTCAGTGCTCCAGATTTCTATCATGATAACTAGTACATGTGTGTGCATATTAGACTCTGGAACAGTCTCTAAATAACATCAGTGTGAGGGAAGTGATATGAGATTGGCATTCCTTGTGTGGTAATACTCAGACAAGAAACAGCATATCAGAGATTCTACAGGTTAGAGCTTGTGTATGATAAGGAATGGTAGGTTAAATGTACTAGACTTCTACATTACAGAACTTACTGGTTGCTTTGATGTGTTTAAAAAATAGGCCATTCAGTCTTGAAGATGAACTGAAATAGAAATTCTGAGTGTATGAGTTTGTGTGTGTGTTACATTTAAAACATTTGACATTTACATTTCTGACATTTAGCATTTTTCCAAAGCGACTTACAGCTAGTGCATTTGTCTAAAGTAAGTGAATTATCTATACCAGTCATCATAATAACAAATCTAGGCTAGGACCAGGTGCCATTGGCAGTCAATATGCTAGAAGAAGGAAGGATTACTTTTTTTTATTATTAACAGTAGAGGAACTGTACAGAGGGGTACTGGGGGGTGAAGAGGTTTTAGGAGGGACAGTCAAGATTTAGTCTGAAGAGATGGGTCTTCAGTTTATGGCAGAAGATAGGTAGTGAGTGTGTGTGTGTGTGTGTGTGTGTGTGTGTGTGTGTGTGTGTGTGTGTGTGTGTGTGTGTGTGTGTGTGTGTGTGTGTGTGTGTGTGTGTGTGTGTGTGTGTGTGTGTGTGCATGCCGACATGTGGGTGTGACCAGTGTGTCTGTCTGTGTGTTTTGGTTCTGCTTTGTCTGCTATGTTTGTCTCGTCATTATGTATTTCTTCGGGGAATGCCTTTAAGTGGAATCTCTTCCTGGCTATTAGGACGTAGATACATATGACTGTGCTGCAGCATCTGAAAACAGAGAGACAGAGAGAGAGAGAAGAGGAAGAGCTGAATCAAGAGGATTTTTAAAAGGTACCAATTTGGCTAACTGATGATATGCTAACATGTGACATTTATTAAGTCTGCAAGTGATATAAGTACTGTATATGGGTACTTAAGATGCCAAACAAGAAGCTTATATGCTGCCAAAGTCTCTTTTGCTACCTGGGCTTGTATAGCATTTTATAATAATATCAGTTTCCACACAAAGCTTTGGCTATATTTTGTTAATAGCAAAGCATATCTAATATTGATAGTCTGACTCCAATGTAATTATCACTATGTGCAAATAATTGTTGAGTCTGTACTGATTTAGTGCAAGAAAGGTCAAATAGAATGAATAAAATGAGACTTTAATAATACTGTATACTTATACAACTATTCCAAAGCGAATACTGAGATACATATAACAATTGTACATTCTAATAGAGAGCGAGTAGAGAGAGAGAGATAGAGAGATGACCACAGGTCATTCAAAACAATGCTACTCACAACATGATGAGAGCCTCACAACAGGACACAGGAAAGAGGAAGAATGTATCCCTTTTTCCCTGTTATATAAAATTAAATATTTAGGAACTGTTTTGCAAGGAGACCAAGGGAGACCAATCAAAATTCAGTTTGACACTTCAGAGAGCTCATAGCCATTTGTCACATCGGGGGAAGGACAACTGGATGACACCTGGTGACAATGATTGTTAAACATTTCATTTTCTGTGGAAATGGTAAAGCTGCTCTGTGAAATCAGGTGATTACAACTACTGACTACCTCTTTTGTTATCAATGACAACAATGGCAATGGTAATAATAACAACTGTATTAAGAAATCCCTTTTCATAACCCTGTCCAGTAAGTCCTTTACAGACGGTATGCATTAATGCTAGAGCATGATATCTGTCATTCACTTAGGTCCACAGCACTGGAGTAATCCAATTTATCTGGCAGTCTTCCAACAATTGAATTGACCATCTCACAGCACTCACATCAATTTAGGAAATGAGGGTTAAGGAGGGGGTTGGGAAAGGGGCTTTTATCTTTGATCATCATGAATGGAGTATGGAACACAGATGTTGGGAAGCTCTGTGACATATGTTCATGCTTTGCTGAAGTAGGAAAGAGGCAGGCTGTGTGTGTGTGTGCGTGTGTGTGTGTGTGTGTGCGTGTGTGTGCGTGTGTGTGTGTGTGTGTGTGTGTGTGTGTGTGCGTGTAGGAAGTGCACATGTAGCAAGAGCTACTGTAATAAGTGAGTGAATGGATCTCAGGATGGTTGTGTATTTCCTCAAGGTGAGGGGGCATCCATGCTTGAAACAGGGAAAAGCCTTATCTAGATGTAGCCCAGAGGGTGGGTTGGAGCTAGGTGATGACTCATGTTAGTAATTAGCCAAGAAGCCCTAGAGGGATAAATATCTTTAATGTAGTCACACAAATCACAATCTAGTGGGCAAAGACAGCTAAGTCTAGGATATGGTCCAAATCAAGGAGTATATATCGACCAGTATCAATATAAAGAGTTCCTCATTCCCCCATAGTGAAGAGTTATCATATATACACAGTGTTTGCTTTTTTCTGTATTCAAGAATGCCGTGATGGTTTTAGTGTTTTGTCTCACGCATATTATTTATGTTGTTTGAGGTGTCGTGTCAATGTTTTCAATAGCTCAATCATGTTGTGTCACTAACAATGGTGAGACCCAAGAATGTATTACATGAGTAGTGTGAACTATGAGTAAACTACACAATTAGTGGTATAACCCTAACCCTAACCCTAACCCGTACTATACTACAAAGGAGGAGTCTAAACATAGAACAAACACCTACACTACACTGCCAACAGATAACCTAATAATGACCTGATACATTAATTTGGCTTCTGTTACAGTTCAGAGGAAAAACAAAACTATGACAGGTGCGTAATTACTTTTTCACTCTTGTCCAACAAGAATTTCTATTTATTTTTGTTGTCATGGACAGCCCTTAGAATTTGCTACACCATTCACTATTTTAGTTTTGCTTAATTTCATGTACTACCCAATTATCATCGCAAACTAAATCGTAATATTTATTTTTTGATAAATGATCATTATTATTAACTAGCGGCATCATTCATCAATCATTGGCTCTATTTATTCATTTTAAATCAATTTTAATTTGGAGGCCCTTTGCAATTTGCAAAAAGACTTTGTCACAAAATAACTTTACATTCTTTAGCCCATCCAATGATGAAGACCATTGGTGTATGTGTATGGGACAACCTGTCTGCAGGTTTATAGCTGACTTCATCTGCCTTGTCCAGATGGGAATAATTAGTGGCACAAGATGAAAGATAAAGTGATTTGAGCCAAGCATTGCAATGTGTTTTAGAGCTACGTTGTTACTGTTGGTAGTAGACAGTTGTTTGGTGTGTGTGTGTGTGTGTGTGTGTGTGTGTGTGTGTGTGTGTGTGTGTGTGTGTGTGTGTGTGTGTGTGTGTGTGTGTGCATGTCTTTGTCTGTCTATGTTTTTATGGTCACACAGACAGTGGCTTTGACAGGGAGTTTCTGGACGGACATAATGAATATCGCAAGAGGCATGGAGCCCCACCTCTTGCACTGAGCAGAGACCTGTGTAACTCCGCCCAGAAATGGGCAGACCATCTGATGTCAATCAAGACCATGAAGCACAGCTCCACCAATCACGGGGAGAACCTTTACTACGCATACAGCTCCTGCCCAAAAAAACTTGACGGTGAGCAATTAGTATGTAAAACAGAGAAAATATGAATGAAGAAAAATGACCAATAGACATGTTATTCATTGTTGTGAAAATGCAATTAACTGAATGTACTGTAAATATATTTCTAAGTCCGTGGATTTTACATTAACATGTATTCATTTCAATAGCATATACAGACTTGTACTATTGTTTATGTGATAGAAAACGTTTTGCGTAACCTTTTTGGATATCTAATTTCATTATTTAACTGGATATTTACAGGAAAAGATGCAGTTGACAGCTGGTACAGTGAAATCAAAGATTACCATTTTAATAAGCCTGGATTCGGTTCCAATACAGGTGAGATACACAAATGAAGACTGGACTGGGTAAGAATAAAGAAAACACATCTATTCACGATTAAACTTGATGATTATGGACATGATAAAGCGAACTCTACACAATAGTGGTCACATGACCAACTAACACAAGTTAACATTACATTATATCTAACTCCAAAATATATTTTATGATTAATAATGATTGATAAGGATTTGCTCATCCCTGTGTGACAGACACTTGATCAAACCGGATCCTAGATTCCATTAAGAATAGACAATATGCTATGCATTAGTTACAATAAATTGTGAGGAGTTTACACATGGTGCGATACCTGATGTCGATGACTCGAGTCTATGTGTTGTTAACTATGCACATGAACATGAGACATTAATGTGAACTCTATGTGATAACCTGGTCACAAACCTGGTCATGTTGTGCTGTTTTAACAGAACCTTTAGCTGGTGCACAACATCACATAGGAAGAACGAGAACAGAGTATCAACAAATTAACCAATTTAATAGTTTCAAAGAAACATAGAAAATAAACAAACTGTTGCAAACGAATGGAAGTTTAACCATAAGTCTAATTCTATGTGTGTCAAGGACACACAGGAGAATGGTTCCCATCAGGCCTAACCCAAAACTCAAAGAACACATGCTCTGTTTTGTTCTTAAACTGTATCCCAACAATAGAACAACAGAGGCATAATATATACAGTACATTACAAGAGCATAGGAATTTACAACAGGTGATGCAAGATGTTCTCAGAATGTCCACCAGGCATGCTCATTCAACTGTAAATAAGTGTTTTGGGCTGAGAGAAGGGGAGGGGGCATTTATCACCATTCACAATGGAATATCAAAAGGGCACTGTTTTTGTATCAACCACATGTAAATAGCAAGATACCACATGACTGTCTCCACCAAATCCGTCTACACAATCAGCAAACTCCCGAAAACATGGAGACATCTAAAACTGAGACTTGGTGATGTTGCCTCAATTAGCAGAGAGCAAGCATTTCACTCGTTAGCAATTCTATGGGCATCTGTGTCATATGTAGCAACATACCAAAAGTACACTTTCCAAAAGTCAAAAATGTTTTGACTTCAGATAAATGTAAGTGATGGCTAATGAGTGAAGATACACAATTCACCTTATATTGATTGAGTTTAAAAATATATATATTTTTTTTAAATAAACCATTGAAATCCTAGAGCCAAGTAACAATGAGTTTCAGTCAGTTTTGTGATCATCCAAGAATTCCATTTCATGTCATATTTCACATATTTTCTTCTTTTACAGACACATGCCAACATCATAGCAAACCCTTTTTGTTTGTCATTATATAAAACAATAATAATAATAATAATAATAATAATAATAAAGTTCTCCATTCGAGAGTAATTCCTTTCTAAACATTTAACTTAACTAAAGGGGTAGCTCAGGTTTTTGGATGTTAGATCTAATTTTCCAATTACATGGAGTCTTGTAGACTCATCGAGACACTTTTTAAGATCACATGTCCATTCTTGAGCATTCTTTGGCTGGCTTAGCCATAAGCATTAAACATGCTAGTGGAAGTGGTTGGGAGAAGCAACCACTGCTCTCAGTATGACTACTTAAAAATATCTCCACAAGAAATTCTACAGCCACCTCATATCTTTGTGGACTATACACTCATGCGATACTGTACTGATAGTACAAACACTTCCAAACACTTCCACTAGCAATGACTAATTCTAACTGTATAGTTTCATCATAACTATTAGAAAAGCTTCTTATTCTTCTGCTTCATTTTAGGCCACTTCACCCAGGTGGTTTGGAGGGACTCTAGGGAGGTAGGGGTGGGCCTCGCCACTGATGGGAAGACTGCTTTTGTGGTTGGCCAGTACCACCCAGCAGGCAACATAAGCAACGCCGGCTACTTTGAGAAGAACGTTCTACCACCCGGCACCTCTCGCACCCCCTTGGATGCCCCGTTAGGTAACACAACATTGATATATGTGCACTGGCCCTTTCTCAATGGTTAGAAATCTCTCAATGGTTAGATTCCTCGCGTCCTCTCCGCTGTCCTCCACTCACATCCTACTCAAAACACCACAGGGAAAGGAGCAGAGAAATCAAGGAGCGTGAATAACTGAGTGGTGAAGTCTGTCTCCAGACTGAGTAAGTTAATTTACTCTTGTTTATGTCAGTGTTGCTGGTAGTATTGCTGTGGTTATCCTGCCAAGTCCTGGGACCTACTTTCTGTTATAAACAATCTGCTTGAAACCAGCAGGAGGGGCTGAAACTTCTCTGCAAGGCACTTACTTAAATAAATGTACTTGTTGTAAGACGCTTTGGATAAAGGCATCTGCTAATGTCTTAAATGTAAATGAATAAGGACACAAGGGTGAGAGGAAACAAGCTTGTAAGAAATTAGATGTTCCTTGCGTGATGAATGTGAATCCCATAGATTATGTGATATAATCCCCATATCTCTGAAAAAACATTGTTTAACACATCACTTCTCATACCTAATATCAGCTACAGCTGGAGGGATGTGGAAAGACAGATCTCCTTCACCTGCATACAAACCCCCGGGGTACCAGAAGGGAAAGTCTGAAAGAGCCAGCGACACCCAGACACAGAAGAGTCAGGGTCATCAGTCAAAGGACTCTGGTGAGAGACACTTCACATCTTATTGTCCATTATTTTCATAACATTATTTTCTCCCATACATAGGCATACAAATATAAAAACAGGCAAACAAAACATACAAGATAAACAAACTCTCTTCTGCATTTGTAACAAAGGAGGTTCCACGCCTGCATAATAAGTCATCTTGCCTTGAGGCCTTAAGTTTTGAATTACTAAAGCATAGGCAATGGGGAGCCAACTTTAGTTCAGTGGGCTATTACTGTCCTGTGGCAGGCAGCAGACCAGGGTTCAAACCCATTCAATGCGTCACCACCTGACACCTCTATCTTTGTGTGTGTGTGTGTGTGTGTGTGCGCACGCTCTATTTGTCTCTCAGACCAGGCCCAGTTCTGCAGAGAATTTCTTTGTGCGTGTAATGAGCGTCGGGCGGCACACGGGGCCCCAGCCATCACCCTGAACCCCGCCATGAGTGAGGGAGCACACGCTTGGGCAGAGACCCTCTTGGGGGAGGGGGTACTGAAGAACTCCTCTTCCCCCCATGGAGAGAATATCTGGGCCAAGACTGGATCAGCAAACATTACTGCTACAGGTAAGGAGACTCAGTATTTGCTGAGTGGACTAGGATGTCGGGCACAAGGTTGTGCGTCTGTAGAGGTAGGGACTATACCAGTCTATAAGTTGAGATACAGGTTTAGGCGTGTCACCATAGTTATATAAACTGATTTAATATCGGGGACTTTGTCACGCCCTCCACTTCCTCCTCGTCTGTGCCAGTGCCTCCCTCTCTCCTGTCTGTCTGTCTGTCTGTCTGTCTGTTTGCGTTGTGTGTGTGGGCGTGACCTGGCTTCGGTTCTCGTTTCCCATCATCACCTCCACCTGCCCGATCTACACACCTGCTGTCCATCAACTCATTACCTTGCTGCATTTAAACCCCGACTTCCCTCCACTCATCGCCAGATCGTTGTTTAATGTTTCAACACGTTAGTAGTGTAGTGTTCTTTATCCTCCAGAACCCCTACCCAGCTGTTCACCTGTCTACCTGCCCGCCTCCCCTACGTGTCTGCCTGCCCTACCCCCGTTTGCCATTCCCCCCTACTTGTCCCTTATTAAATACCTTATTATTTTACACTCACCGGCCACTTTATTAAGTACACCTTGCTAGTACTGGGTTGGACCCCCTTTTGTAGCCCATCTGCTTCAAGGTTCGACGTGTTGTGCATTCAGAGATGGTCTTCTGCATACCTTGGTTGTAACGAGTGGTTATTTGAGTTACTGTTGCCTTTTTATCATCTCGAACCAGTCTGGCCATTCTCCTCTGACCTCTGGCATCAACAAGGCATTTTCACCCAGAGAACTGCCGCTCACAGGATATTTTCTCTTTTTCGGACCATTCTCTGTAAACCCTAGAGATGGTTGTACGTGAAAATCCCAGTAGATCAGCAGTTTCTGGCACCAACAACCATGCCACGTTCAAAGTCACTTAAATCACCTTTCTTCCCCATTCCGATGCTCGGTTTGAACTTCAGCAGGTCGTCTTGACCATGTCTACATGTCTAAATGCATTGAGTTGCTGCCATGTGATTGGCTGATTAGATATTTGCGTTACTGAGCAGTTGAACAGGTGTACCTAATAAAGTGGCCGGTGAGTGTATATTTGTGTCCTGACTCTGTGTCTGCGCTTGGGTTCATTAGATCTGACCGTAACAGACTTTACTTTACAGATGTGATTATGCTATGATCTTCTTAGTCTGCCCTCTTATTCAAAATCCAAATATCTTTTTTTAATGATCTGCAGTTGTATGTAAATTCCTCGCAAGCCTGATGTGATGTATGGAATCATTTCTCTTGTGATAAGGTCAAGAAGTTGTAGATGCCTGGTACAAACAAGAAGGGAACTATGACTTTTCCAAACCAGGACATCAGGACAAAACAGGTAAACATTATCAGAAAGGATTACATTTTGCATGGTGATGTTTTATAAAATTCACTCCTACAGTATGTTATCTGAGCCCACATAGAATTCAATGTTTTAAGACCTGTGCATTGATACTTTAGTTCTTAAAGTTGAATGTGTATGTTACAGGAAATGTTTGAAAATGGGAAATGTATACATATCCCAACTTGGTGGTTAATGTATACATATCCTGGTTAATCTATACATTTCCTGTTGCAACAGAAAATGTGCCTATTCCCCATGATTAATCTGTACATCTCCCGGTTAATGTGGACAGAGATGCATGTTTGAACAGCGGTAGGTCAGTGAGTTGGGAAATGGACAGATTAACCAGATATGCATACATTTACAGATATGCATACATTTCCTGTTTTCACACATTCCCCGTAACATATATTTTTTGATAATCCAAAACAATTGAATGGAAATTGTGTTATATTATCAGCAACCACTCACCATGGTTTCTCGCATTCTGGCAATCACTTATATTAGTCCTCACTCATCCTCTCTGTCCACCTTTCTACCCATTAAGGACAGTTCACACAGCTGGTGTGGCGTAGCTCCCAGGAGGTGGGTGTCGGCAGAGCAAGCAGGGGCGCAGGAATGGTTATAGTAGTGGCGCACTTCCAACCTGCTGGTAACATCACCAACACTGGCTACTATGCCCAGAATGTCCTCCCTAAAGGGTCAAAGGTCACCAATAAGCCCATGGAGGATGTGTCTGTGAAAATGCAGGCATTGACAGTGAGCACCAGAGACTTGTTGTCTGGTGAGTGATATGCTGACATGCAATGACCTGGTTCAGTATTATGTTCAATTTGGAAGTCTATTCCTTTTCAATTACATTAATTCAGGAAGTTAACCGAAAAAAAAGGCATTTATTTTCGATCAATCCAAAAATCTATGAAACTAAAAGCCTTTTTAAAATGTTATTCTTGAGTTAACATGTTGATTAACATTGATTTAAATTTAACTTAATAATTGATGGAATTTGATGCTGAAGGGGTGGATTCCGCCATAGATTGAAGACCCATCTCTTCAGGCTACATCTTAACTGTCCCTCCTAAAGACCACTTCATCCCCACTACCCCCCTGTACAAGCTTCTCTCTAGTAAAAAAAATAAAAAAAAAAATAAAAAAAAAAAGTAATTCTTCCTTCTTCTAGCACTGTGACTGCCAATAGCCCCTGGTCCTACCATAGATTACTTTTTCTTATGTTGACTGATGGATAGATGATTCACTTACTTAAACAAATGTATTTGTAAGTCGCTTAGGATAAAGGCGTCTGCTAAATGCCATAAATGTAAATGTAGATTCTCATATGATATAGTGGATTTATACTGATTTTTAAATGCATTGATTTGAAATAATTGTTTATGGAATTAATAATTATTTTCCCTTTCTCTCTCTATCCTTTCCCATTTCCTGCTCTTGTATAGCCAATAAGCTGCACGAGTTTGGACAGTCTCTTCTGAAATCCCTGAACCAATACCGGAGCCAACATGGGGCAGGGTCTCTCTCCCTAAGCCCCGCCCTCACCAAGGAGGCCCAGGATTGGGCGTCTCACCTAGTGAGCATCAACACGCTCATGAACAGTGGCAAGGGCCACGGGGAGAACATCTGGTATCGCTCTGGCTCCAGCACAGCACCCCCTACAGGTGAGTCATGTACCTGCACATCGCCCTCTGCAGGTCAGTCATGTACATGCATTTTACATTTACATTTGCCATTTAGCAGACGCTTTCATGCAAAGCGACTGCAATTTGCTGACACTGGCCAGGGCAAGTGCCCAGTTCTAATATGACAGGTGAATTCAAACCCAGGTCGCTGTGACTGGCGAGTGACTACAGGACCGATTCATTTCGGTGATTGGCCAGAAAGTCCAGTCCATGTGTTTGATATTGCAGGTGTGAATTAGCACCTGATTAGAGGGGAAGGATGCAAACCAGTGGTGTGGCAGACATTGAGGCCTACAGTAGATTTGAATAT
Source organism: Argentina silus (assembly GCF_951799395.1). Taxonomy (NCBI): domain Eukaryota; kingdom Metazoa; phylum Chordata; class Actinopteri; order Argentiniformes; family Argentinidae; genus Argentina; species Argentina silus. Next base: position 19,257,538 of record NC_139659.1, on the reverse strand, counting down.
CCCTCACCCCTAGGATACATACTTCCTGTTATTGTTAGTAGCGGATGCGATCAACTATGAGTTTTTTTTTTTTTTGCCAAGTCACGTACAGTAGCTAGCAAAATCATTTAACTGTTTTAATTATTAATTATTTAGTAATTCTTTCAGTTGTCAAGTTTTTTTTTTTTTTTACGGTACTAACAATAACAGAAAATAAGGAATCACAGGAAGTTTGATAAAGGCGAATACTGTACACACTTGTCAAAAAACGGAATAACATACTTGTCTCTCAGTCTTAGAGAAGTGCTCTAAAGCATTTTTTAATGGTTTTTGTACTCTACTCACACTGTAGGCTCCGATGTGACTGACTCTTGGTACAAAGAGATTGAGAAGTACAAATTCTTCTCCCCTGGTTTTCAGAATGGAGCAGGTAAGCAGGTTTTTTTATTTTTTATTATCAGAAGAACACAATGTTAAGAAGATAGTTAGAGTGATATGATATCTGTGAGTTGGCTGATAGCACAAACAGTCTGAACGATCAGGCAATTTTAAGATATTGATATGAGAAGGAATGGAGTTTTCTCCTGGTACTCCCAGACAGCACACATAGATCGGATTTACATTCAGAAACGTTATCTCCAGCCACTCCTTCGCCATTCATCGGTTATACATCCGCATTACATGTCCGCTCCTGTTGTTTTTGCAACAGTCTCCAAAAGATTACTTTTTGGGGGTTAGGGTTAGGCTAACCCGTTTCTGCAGACCAGGAAATATGATGTGTGGATCGTATTATCTGGCTATACCAGCGTTTGACCACATGTCAAAAAATTAAGATTCACTGCGTAACAGTTACGTGAATTACGACTTCCGTCTTGCGACACAGTTAATGCAGTATTAGGCATTAACCTCGACTCGTTAAGTTTAGGCATTAACTTTGACTGGTTAAGGTTAGGGTAAGATGTCAGTGCATTAGTGCATTGTGCATTGCATTAGCAAATATTAGCATAAGTAACAACAATTAGCACAAAAATAGGGTTAGGGTTAGAGCGTGATTCCAACCAGCAACGTTCGGGTTACAAGTCGGGTGGTTTCTGCCTCTGACACCCCGTTTACGTTCCGCTGTCAATGTGATGGATTTTGCTGATGCTGTACCGATGGGTAACATTCGATACTCAGCCTACATAGTGCCAACGTACACTCACTGGGCACTTTATTAGGAATACTATACTGATACTGGGTAGGGCCTCCCTTTGCTCTCAAAACAGCCTCCATTCTTCGTGGCATTGATTCCACAAGATGTTGGAAACATTCGTTTGGGATTCTGGTCCATGATGACATGATTGCATCACGCAATTCCTGCAGATTTTTCAGGTGCCCTTTCACTTCCATTCTACCACATCCCAAAGGTGTTCTATTGGATTCCGATCCGGTGACTGGGAAGGCCACTGAAGAACACTGAACTCATTGTCATGTTCATGAAACCTGTTTGAGACGGCTTTTGCTTTGTGACATGGTGCATTATCATGCTTCAAATAGGCTGTGGCATTCAAGCGATGATTGATTGGTATTAATGGGCCCGAAGTGTGCCAAGAAAACATTCCCCACACTATTACACCACCTCCACCATGAGAAGGTGTACAGGTGTTCCTAATAAAGTGTTCGGTGAATGTATATGTGCTGTCTAGGCTGTCTGTTGGAATGACATCCTTTTGATTTGTGCTGCTCCCCTCCTAGGTAACTTCACACAGATGGTCTGGAAGTCCTCAAAGCAAGTGGGCATCGGCTTGGCGACCAATGGGAGTGGAATGTTTATTGCAGTGGCTTTTTACGACCCAGCAGGCAACATCACCAACCCAGGCTATTTCAATGATAACGTGAAAGCCAAAGGCAGCAGATTTTAGTCTGTTCAGTATATGTACAATTTATTAGTGGGCTTGCTTCAGCGTTTTTTCCACGATTATTTGTTGCTTGTTCTGAACGCAGCAGATACCGATGATGTTTGACTGAGTCAAATAAGTCAAGAATCAGACGTCACAGAGAGTCCAAATTCGTCCCATTGAAGAAAATGGGCTTGGGCTACTGCTTGAGAAACCCCTCAATACCATGGCCTCTCAAGTTTTATGTTGGTGTTGTGTGTTAAGTTTTATGTTGTAGGATATTATTTCAATAGTAGTGGGAATTAATGTAAACATATTGTTTACACCGTTTTTCTCAGGAATGAAAATAAATGTATTTTTTTTTTTACTTAGTTTTAGTTACTGTTTACCTCACACATTCCACGCTATGTATTACTGCTCTTCTTGAGATAATCTACTCCTTTTTTATATTGATTTATCTGTTCACCAAAGACAATGACACATATGCTCAAGTATAACTGCTGTATCTGTATGTCATCTTGTTACCTTTTTCCACCAGCAGAGGGAAGCAGTTGGTTACTTTTCTAAACCCCTCTCTTTCTCTCTTGCTCTGTCACTCTCTATCTCTCTCTCTCTCTCACACACACACACACACACACACACACACACACACACACACACACACACACACAGAGCAGACAGTTACTCTCTGTTGTTACCACAGGGACAGGGGAGCTTTGCATGGGAAATGCAAACCGAAACTAGAATAGTGATGTATCACATTGCACCATTGTCTTTTCTATCCCTATGAGGAAAAGCGAGACATGGTTATCTGATATCTGGTCATAGTTATCTGACCATCATAGCCCTAGTTTAAACAAAGTCAGATGATAAAAGTTCAGAGGCCTTGATTTTACATTCTAGTTTGAATAGTGAAGATTGTAACAGAGTAGAAAACTTTTTCCTGCCACTATGCTTCATGTAGTGGTTTCTGCTATGGAAATTAGCTGAGTTGAACATGGTAAAACACACAAAAGACTAATGAAAGTGTACTAAATTAAATAAATGTACAAAATGATGATGTCTTGAATCAAACTAATAAACAGACACCTGGTGAGGACACATGTTCAAAGACATACATGTTTGTCATATTCTATAAAACCTTATATTCACGTGTCATTCAGTCCTACAATACAATAATGTTACATATACACACTGTGTGTGTGCGTGTGTGTGTGTGCGTGCGTGTGTGTGCGCGTGCATGCATGTGTGTGTGTGTCAGCAAGTGTGTGTGCGTGCGTGTGTGGGGGTTGGGAAGATTGGGTCTGGAGGCCTCCAAAGGGAGAGGCTGAGTGAGTTAGTAAATTAGTCTTCCATTTTAACAATTTAACAATTTTCTGAGTGCTTCAATAATACTCTTGTCAAAACCTTCCAAAAACAGCCTAGCAACAGAACCACATGTACACCCCTTGAACATACAGACAGTGGGAAAAACTGTGCAGGTCAGAAGTTTATACTTAGAAGGTTTTCAATTATATTAATGCCTAATCACGTTAGTTCTACCAGTACACATGTCTCCAAATATCAGATTAAAATACTATCACAAAATAGCTATATTTACTAGTCTTCTATGCAAAATCCAATACGGACTTTGCCTTGCTTGTCTCCAGACAGCTTGTTATTTTCCTTGTCATGGTTATGATGCAATCACTTTACCAGTGTATTGTAAATTGGGACATGAGAATAATGTTAAGCTTTTGACCTCTCTGAGTATATATGGAACAAAATGTTTGATTAAAAACATTCAAATAATACCCTAGGAGAATTCTGTCCTAAAACTAGAACTCAGACTTCTGAGTTGTAAAGTAGGCTATGTTTCTTGACTCACTGACAGAGGCTTGTTTTCCTCTCTCCCTGCTGGTTAGAGCAGAACTGTTGAGGACTGAGACTTAAAAAGCCCCCAGGTGCTTTTTTGAGCCTCACCGTCCTGCCAGAAAAACACGTTACGATTGGCGGGAAATGCTTTCATTGGTCCTCCCTTGGCTGCTCAGAGGGTAAGCTGATTGGGCACTGGGTTTTTTTTAAAATTTGAGTTGAGATTGACAGTTAGGGCTAGATCCTTTCCTCATTCTACTAACACCCTCTGCACACCCTACACACACACACACACACACACACACACACACACACACACACACACACACACATTGTATACCCCACGTTACACACTGCTATGGAATTCCAGGCAGCTTACTATCAAACAGAGCAGGAGGGAAAAGAGAGGCAAATTAGAAATGTAACTGCAGCCTAACTACGGCTTCTCTTTGTCATCTTTTTCATCAGGTACTCAAACTAGACTGCATGTGTCTTAACTGATTATATTGGGTAAATTGTGTGTAATCTTTGTAATGTAGGCTAATGTATTGATTGTAATTTAATGTTATGTATTGTTTGTCGTAGGCTAATGTAATGCAATATAATATATTTTAATGTAAGCACGGCTCCCTTGAAAAAGAGACCTTGGTCTCAGTGGGACATCCGTGTATACATAAAGGTTTAATAATAATAACCATTTCTAAAAGTCATTACCAGTTACAATATGTTGGTATATGAAGAGGATAATCATTAAAACGGTATAATGGTGTGTTTGTGTGTGTGTGTGTGTGTGTGTGTGTGTGTGTGTGTGTGTGTGTGTGTTTGTGTGCGTGCGTGCATGTGTGTGTGTGTACAGGTGAGCACACTGGTTTCTATGGCTGAGGCTTACAGTTGTGTTCGTATTGTCAGTCAGAGGGGAGTTTTTCTTCCTCGGGGGATCACCCAATAACAGAGGGGGGGGGGGGAAACAAGGTCAGAACACATGCACAAACACACACACACACACACACACACACACTACCAATAGCCATCCAACTTGGTTCCCCCTACAGTGGTAGAAAGTTTTAAAATGTAAAAATGTAGTTTAATGTAAACCAGGTCAAAAATATTAATAATCAATATCAAGATGCATACCTTCTAAGCAAAGGCTAGCATTAGTTACAGTATCTGAGCAATTTGGTCATTGATGTTATGACACAATAAAGTGTCTATATGATTAATAGTGGCATCAATCATACCAATGATTATGATCAATATTAATCCGTGTAACATGAGCCCAAAGAGTGACTTCATTTAACCTTTTATGAGTTGACTTATCGAGGCAGTACTATGGTGTCACATTAGTGTGGTCAACCAGGGATGAACTGGGGTGTGTTGTGTCACTGGGTTGTCAGTAATGGAGAACCCAGCTGGACAGTGAAAAGCAATCCAGGATCTGAATTATTTATCTCTCTTACCCCCCCCCCCCCCTTTACAAGCCTTGTTTCAAAACCCTTCTTTGAATCTACTGCTCAATGTGTTTATGTAAAGATGCAAATTTGTTAATCGGGGAGGATTATGCCATTTATTATTCTCTTGGAATGTTCTATGGAGGAGATTGCGGGGCAAGTAGGCTTACATCACGCAGATATTTGTGCGTGCTTAAACAGATATTAACAGGTGATTTTTCATGGTTAAACTTTACTTTAAATTTTGTCGGGAATCTCTGTATTCTTGGGAAAGGAGTGCTTTATTCCTGTGATTAAAAATGTTTGATTTTTAGGGGGGGAAATGTATTCCTAATATGTGTGTATGCATGTGTAGGTATGTGTGAGGGTGTTTACGACAGTGTGTCTGTGTGTACAGAATACTTACGTCAGCACCTGTACCATAGCCTACTCCCCCCCTATCAGATGACCTGGCAGTTCCATCCCATACTAGCAGGTGGCATATGGGACCAAGAACAATTACATTAATACCTCATGACAGCTTACTCACCCCCCCCTTTAATCTAATTCTGAAATGTGCCTGCTCAGCTCTTACCTGCACCTGCCTACCCTCACGTACACAGGATTGTGTGCATGCGCACTCATGAACACACACACACACACACACACACACACACGCAAGTCATGTTCTCCTGTTAGCTCTGAATAATATAAGTGCTGTCTCATACTGTACATTTGCACTCTCTTGAGGGGAAACTCAATGATTCAGCACTCTAATGTACAAGCACAGAACAGGGAGCAGTCTACTAGCTTGCTAGCTAGCTAGGACTGATCCTGCTGAAACGTTGGCTCTAACTTGCACCCTTTGTCCACACTTTTAGCACCTTTAGCATGTAAGCATTTCTTTTTCTTTATTAACAGTGTGTGGACAGCAGCTCTCTTCGTCACTGCATAGTTAAATATTATGACATTTCTGTGGGTAACTTACTTGACCTCATCCACGACCATTTTACATTTACATTTATGGCATTTAGCAGATGCCTTTATCCAAAGCGACTTACAACAAGTACATTTGTTTAAGTAAGTGAATCATCTATCCAACAGTCATCATAAGACAAAGTAATCAATGCTCACACCAGGGGCCATTGGCAGTCGTAATGCTTTTTTAGTTTTTAGTTTTTTTAAATATATTTTATTAGCAGGAGAGAACTTGTACAGGGGAGAAGAGGTCACAGGGTTAGGGTTAGTATATTTAAAAATTAGGGTTAAAGATGGTACCATACAAATCATTTGTTAAGAGTACCTCCACTTCTCCCCTACTGCTTCTGTTGCCTACATTGTTAAAGCCAATCTTATTCAACTGGCCTCAGCTCAATGGTTTTTTTAAAAGGGTAAATCAAAGGAAGTCTAGTTAAATGAGGACAATGAAAACATCCTTGAATGGAAGCAAAGGACGCAAGTAAATTTTCCCATGTCCTCAATTGGCAAATCAGTCATCTCCTCCTCCCTCTAGTCTGTATGCATACAGGTGCTGCATTACAATGGCCAGTTCCTGCACTCTTTGTTAGCCTAGCCTAGGTCATCAGGTGTCATTCTATTAGCATGCTATAGAATTAGGGTTAGTAGGACACTATGAAGTGGTCAGGTAGCTGCAAATCCCTCCTTGTTTTGCAAATAAAAATGGCCACCTTTCATTGCTAATGCTTGAAGAGGCCTCATCTAGGGGAGCTTGGAGTTATTACTTTATTTCAATGTCTTTCACATTGACCAAGAAATGTCCATCCCTTTGGGGTACTGTACTTAAATGAAGTCATTAAGTTGGTGTATATGTGTAGGCCATAGATGCCAAGAGGCCAAGATGTTGGAAACATTCCTTTGAGATTCTGGTCCATGATGACATGATTGCATCACGCAATTCCTGTAGATTTTTCAGGTGCACTTTCAAGCTATGAATCTCCTGTTCTATCACATTCCAAAGGTGTTCGATTGGATTGACTGGGAAGGCCACTGAAGAACACTGAACTCATTGTCATGTTCATGAAACCAGTTTGAGACAACTTTTGCTTTGTGACATGGTGCATTATAATGCTGGAAGTAGCCATTAGAAGATGGGTAAATTGTGTCCATGAAGGGACGTACATGGTCAGCAACAATACTCAAATAGGCTGTGGCATTCAAGCAATGGTTGATTGGTATTAACAGGCCCAAAGTGTGCCAAGAAAACATTCCCCACACCATTACACCACCTCCACCATGAGGTGTACAGGTGTTTCTAAAAGTGCTCGGTGAGTGTATATTTATCCTGACTCTAACCCTAACACTAACTCTAATCCTAACACTTACATCACAGACATTACTCTCATGACTCAAGTCTCAAGTCTACTGCAGTTTATGACTTATACCACCAGGTTCAAAGTCAGTTTTAACCCCCAAGCTCAGCCATACGTTTATGACTGAAGGGAAGGCATTCATTAAATCTCTTCACCTCGAGTTTCTATTGACATTCAGATGTTTTTTAATCTAGCAGTTCAATTCAATTCACATTTTAAATCACTCAATGCACTTGAAGTGAGTTCAAATTCAATTGATTCATTGAAAGTTATCCATTATTTAGGAGGAATTTCAATTCACTTTGTACTCTTTGGTTCTATACACAGGGCTTGAAAACAAAGTCATAATGTATACATGATAGTATTGAATTGAATTAATTCCATGAAAAGATGAGCCGCGACACTTTCTCCCCCCAAAAAAGTCTAGATGTTATAATTCGCTGATATGGTAATTAAACAATAACTTCACGTTGCAGTTGCTGGTGATGTTTTCATTTTGTAAGAAATTAAATGGCTACATGGAGTGGTATATAGGCCTGTCAGAGTTGTACATGTTCTAACATGTATCTAACTTGATTGGATACGTTGTTATCTTGTTGGCCAGCTTTGTATCACTGGTCCTAGCGTACCTAGTAACAAAGGATACAAAGGTATCTCAGCGACTGGTCAATGTTTCTATTCCTATTACCATTGACAACAGCGTATTATATCGTAACAGCCAATCAAAATTACAAGTCAACTTTCGCTACCCAATGAAATGCCTCTATATTATGAATGACGGGTTTTCAAACCAATCGCGTCCATGGGCCTTCGTTGTCACAGATTATAAATTCTGTCCCCTCCTACCGAAGCCAGTTGTCGGATTTCAGTTCCTCTCTACGCTTGTGTGAAGCGATTTACTGATATTTAACCTTCACATCTTCATTCACCTTTTTTGTTCAAAATGAGGGAAATTGTGCATCTGCAGGCTGGCCAGTGTGGTAACCAAATTGGAGCGAAGGTGGGTTTAAATTCATTTACTACTTTACTAGACAAGTAAATTGGCGGAAAAAAAAAACCATTATTAAAAGTAGCCAATGTCGACGGCTACAGACGGCTACAGATCGTGTCGATCTGGGTCCCTGGAGCCATATAACGTAACATTGCTCAATACAGAATTATTTTTACAGACATTTTCGGTGTACACCACCTGTCACCGCAGCCCATGACATAGCAGAAATCGACAGTAGACGTGGCTAAAGCTAACTAGCATAGACAAGGAATCAGTTTATTTAAAACAACTGGGCGTATTTCTGGTAATTGAACTTTCCGGGTGGCACAAGGATTCACAGGAGAGCACACCGGAGCCCTTAAAAGACTGTATTGAGCAACGTTATACGGCTATAAGGAGCCAGGTCGGTGCCCGTGCCGCCGGGTGAGTCGCGCCCATCAACATAGCCATCGAAAATAGTCTGTAGTACACTTTTCCACCGCTAAAGTGAAGGTCTTCTTGTTCCGTCATTTTCTCCCCCTGTAGTTTTGGGAAGTGATTAGCGACGAACATGGCATCGATCCCACAGGATCATACCACGGGGACAGCGATCTGCAGTTGGAGAGAATCAATGTGTATTACAACGAAGCCAGCGGTAAGTCCATTTACGATTTTGCGTTTGTGATTAGGAAGTTCGTGCGTCATTTGCTCATGCTGATGGTAGGTGTTTTGTCCACAATGTCTAAAAGATCTATTTTATCAGGTGGCAAGTATGTCCCACGTGCCGTGTTGGTCGACTTGGAGCCTGGCACAATGGACTCCGTGAGGTCTGGGCCCTTTGGACAGATCTTCAGACCTGACAACTTTGTCTTTGGTGAGCCCAGTTAATGGTTCTTATTCTAATGTTTTTAATCATGAAGATGGACTTGCAATATAACTGTTAGTATTACACCTGAAATATGCAGTTTTTTCCCCTCAAATACTATTAGCCCAAATCATGTCAATCATAGCTTCTAGCATAGTTCATTGATGCCAAGACTTTAGCTGTAGTCCCATTATTATTGTCCATGCAAGCCCCATTCAAACCTCTAAATTGTATGGAACACTGAGCCTATTGTTTTGCACCATTTACAATTTGTGTTATCGAAAATATGACTCAATTTAATTGTCTTTAGGCCAGAGTGGAGCAGGAAACAACTGGGCCAAGGGCCACTACACAGAGGGTGCAGAGCTGGTGGACTCTGTTCTCGATGTGGTGAGAAAGGAGGCAGAGAGCTGTGACTGCCTCCAAGGCTTCCAGCTCACCCACTCCCTGGGAGGGGGCACAGGCTCTGGTATGGGCACCCTACTCATCAGTAAGATCCGTGAGGAGTACCCTGACCGAATCATGAACACATTCAGCGTGGTGCCCTCCCCCAAAGTCTCAGACACTGTAGTCGAGCCGTACAACGCCACCCTCTCAGTCCATCAGCTGGTTGAGAACACAGACGAGACCTACTGCATTGACAATGAGGCTCTTTACGATATCTGCTTCCGCACTCTCAAACTCACCACGCCCACTTATGGGGACCTCAATCACCTGGTGTCAGCTACCATGAGCGGGGTGACCACCTGCCTTCGCTTCCCTGGCCAACTCAATGCTGACCTGCGTAAACTGGCTGTCAACATGGTGCCCTTTCCACGTCTGCATTTCTTCATGCCAGGCTTTGCCCCCTTGACCAGCAGGGGCAGCCAGCAGTACAGAGCCCTGACTGTACCTGAGCTCACCCAGCAGATGTTTGATGCCAAGAACATGATGGCTGCCTGCGACCCGCGCCACGGCCGCTACCTGACAGTGGCCGCCATCTTCCGTGGCCGCATGTCCATGAAGGAGGTGGATGAGCAGATGCTGAACGTGCAGAACAAGAACAGCAGCTACTTTGTGGAATGGATCCCCAACAACGTCAAGACGGCCGTGTGTGACATCCCGCCCCGTGGCCTCAAGATGGCCGCCACCTTCATCGGCAACAGCACGGCCATTCAGGAGCTGTTCAAGCGCATCTCTGAGCAGTTCACTGCCATGTTCCGCCGTAAGGCTTTCCTGCACTGGTACACCGGAGAGGGCATGGATGAGATGGAGTTCACTGAGGCCGAGAGCAACATGAACGACCTGGTCTCAGAGTACCAGCAGTACCAGGACGCCACAGCTGAGGAGGAGGGAGAGTTTGAGGAGGAAGGCGAAGAAGAGTTGGCTTAAAATGTGTCAAATGTACATGCCTTACTTCACTGTCCCTTTTGTCTGTCACTTTCACTGTTGGTGTTCTCAAGCTTTCAGATTACAGCTTTTGAACCATTTCTATTAAAGGCATGACTTTGATGGCATTTTTTCTGAGTTTCTTTTAAATTAATACACATCAAATTAGTTGTAGGCCTACACTGGTAATATTCAACATTTGTACAGGAATTGGTAAATGGTGTCCCACTCATAAGATGACAGATGTGGCTGTTGGATTCATTTCAACAAACATTCACAGAAGTTTGTAGTGGAAAAATCCTTGAATGAGATGCCCTCTGAACAGTTTTGTTAGGCCATTACTGGTTTTAGCTGAGTAGTAACAATATTACATTTTATTAAGGTGGGAGCATGTTGGCAGCAAAATATCACAATTTTCATGTCAGTATTACAGCGCCACACGTTTGTTTGTGTGTCTAACAGATGACATGCCAGCGTACTGGGACTGAAATTGGAGTTTGCTTCATGAATAGTGTCTATTGAATACATACTACATTGAAAGATGAACTTGGTATGACATCCTGTCATTTTATGCATCGGCATAATCAATTTTGCCTACTGGAAAACGTTCTAATCTTCCTCTCCTCTGTTCTCCACTCACGTCCTACTGAAAACGCATCGGAGCAGAAGATCTAGGTTCCTCCCCATACATATTTTCCAAAGCAAATGTAGGACGCGAGAGGAGAGGAGGAGGGGGGGAGTTGTGCTCCTAACAATTGAGAAAAGGCCTCAGAATGCCTACTAATAGTGTATAGTATGAACGTTTGGATGCAGCCACCCTCTCTAGTCAACTGGTACACGTTCCTGCCCTGCACTTGCCGTGTGAAGGTACGTCTATATCAGGGGCGCCCAATACGTCGATTACGATCGACCGGTCGATCGCGTGACATAAAAAAAAAATCACGTATTACGACGTGATTTCTTTTTTTACGACGGACATTTGTGCTTCAACACGGTACGAGGCAATTTAGCCAGTGTGAGTGCGCCACTTGATTGACGTACAATGCGGCCAGTCTGAGATCGCTTCTCTTCTACGGGTCACGTGTCACCATGCATTCGCGGTTAAACGCGCTACCTACTGCAAAACTAGTGACCTAGTTAGCCTTCCAATTTATATATACATATATAGCATTTTTTAATGTAGGGAGATCATTTTGACCTGGTCATTTTGAAAGAAGCTCGCAAGCCGAAAAAGTGTGGGCACCCCGGTCTATATGATATAAATTAAGCTATGCTGCCATCTGGTGGTTTGTGAGGCCAGGGAATTATGCATTCTGCATTAAAGGGATGGTTCAGGATCTTTCGTTTTAAAGGCAGATGGTTCCTTACCTTGAAAGTAGTCTATGGGCCAGGATAAAATTTGATCCATGGAGTTGTTTAATTGGCACTACTAGCTTCAGCTAATTTTAGCCATCTCTATCAAGAAAACTGGGAGTGATGGGGCTCAGAAAATGTTCAACATTTGAGGTGATTGTGGCCACAAATTATAAACTCTTTTTTTGTTTTGAGCCACCATCATGTCCATTGTTAAAATGACGAAAGGTAGCTGAAGTTAGTAGTGGCAATTAAACAACTCCATGGATTAACATTTCTCCAGGCCCATAGACTACTTCCAAGAACCACCTGAAAACCTGAAAAATCCTGAACCAACCCTTTAACAGGATTCCTTTCTCCTATTCTATGGAACATTTTCAAAATTCAAAAATAAAACGACCACAACAAATGTTGAACCCATCCAACAACAAATGGTCATTTCAAACCTTGAAACATAATGCATCTAAAAGCTAGTGACAGGCTTTGATAGTGGTATCGAATATAATGAACAGCATTTAGAAAATGAACTCGTCTAATAATAAAATGTTGCCTGTACAAGAAAACCTATTAGAACTAAGGTTCGATATGACCATTTGTTATTAGATAGGTTCAACATTCAAGATTTGTTATGGTCATTTTATTTTTCAATTGTGGCACAAAAAATGTTCGGTAGCAGCTCGCATCAGATTCAAGAACCTGGTGCTCGCCTACCGGGCGGCAAAGGGAACAGCTCCTCCCTACTTGCAAGCAATGGTCAGCCCCCAAACCCCTGCCTGATCACTCCGCTCTTCCACCTCGGCTGGCCGCCTGGCACTGCTACTAGGGATGGGCGTATCGATCCTGTAGTATCGATAGATCGATACTCACGCACTACTCATTTGGAATTTATTTCCCTAAAAAAATATCGATATAAACTAAAAAATAATAATTGGGCGTGTATGCATCACTTTCAGCTGTTTTGATTCCTTATTTAAATTACTATGTGCCGGGACACCCCTGTACTGGCGGCGTATTGAGCTGGCCCATGTCACGTGACAGGAGACGAGCGAATGAGCGTCAACGTGCGACACAGCCGACAACGACACAGCCAGAGCCCGCTCAGCACGAATGCGGGAGCCGGAGGAAAAAACAGGAAGCGTAAGATATGGCAGACAAAAAACGAAGCGTGGTGTGGTGTTATTTTTCACCAGTCGATAAACTCACGGCAAGGTGCCAAGTGTGATGTGGGTTTTTTCCTTTTAGCTTTTTCTACCAAGATTGGTCTTTTTTATTTTTTTTGAGAAATAAGAAAAGTGAAAATGTGTATGTTTTTGTTCATATTTCATTTATTTCATTCATATTTATGTTATTTATTTTATTTTTTATTTTATTATGCATTGACCATAATACATTTTGTATAAATGGTCTGTAATTGTCTTGTGATTTGTCTTAAATGTAATAATATTTTTACTGACAAAAATTGCCAATAAGTATCGGTATCGGTATCGATATCGATGAAAATGCAAGAAAAAGTATCGGTATCGTATCGAATCCTAAAAGTGTGGTATCGCCCATCCCTAACTGCTACCCCTACGTGGATGTCACGGCTTTTCACTGTCCTGGCGCCCCGCTGGTGGAACGAGCTTCCCACTGCTGTCATGACTGCAGAGTCACTACCTATCTTCCGCCGTATCTCTTCAGGCTACATCTTAACTGTCCCTCCTAAAGGCCTCTTCATCCCCACTACCCCCCTGTACAAGTTTATCTACTGTAAATAAATTAATTTAAAAAAAGAAGAAAAAAGCATCGTGACTGCCAATAGCCCCTGGTCTGAGCATTGATTACTTTTTCTTATAACTGATGGATAGATGATTCACTTACTTAGACAAATGTATTTGTTGTCAGTTGCTTTTGATAAAGGCGTCTGCTAAATGCCATACATGTAAATGTAATACCCACTTCTCAATATATTTGTTATACCTTAGTATACTACACTAGTATACTAGTATACACATTAGTATACTATACTTAGTATACTACAACATGAACTGCGTAAGATCTTGGTGACTGACTATAATACATAGTTGATCTTAGAAAGACTGATTTGAGTACATCTTCATATCCAGCAGATGGCACTATCACATCGAAAAATAACTGACATACCCCCACTTAAAGATAACCCCTTAAAATCAAGTTGCGGAGTAAGATTGACGTTCACGCTACTTCTTCAATTCTCCGAGAATTAAAGAAAGGAGAATGGTAGGGGAAATTACTACTATGTAAGAACATAATGTTGAGTTTGTTAACTTTTTGATCAATCTTGAAGATCTTTCCATCAGTTTCATTGGCCAATTAGTAGAATATTGTCATTGGACCGTATGGTCACTGTCTTTCTTTTGTTTGACAAATCAATTTGTCGATCCTACTGCTTTTAAAGTTCCTTTCATCCAGCACCTCAACTCTCATGTGTTGCCATTATTTTAGAAAGTGTTAGAATTTACCTTTAGAACCGTATATATAATGATGGTTATCTTGTTTTCCCGATTCATAGATGTGTGTGTCGGTTTAGTCACAGAAAATGCTACAGTCGCTTTCCTTTCAAGAAAGACAAATAATTAATCGAAGGTGACTGCAATGTAACAAGGGTTGCATTAATTAAAGAGACTTGACAATATGGCCCAATTTCATGGAACATTGAGGGAGCGCAATTTTAAATTGCCTTTAAACTGCTACCGAGCATAAGGGAGAGGGGAACATTAATTGAATCAACTATCTGTGCTGTGTATTAAGGACCACAGAAGAGAGCCTCATTACTATATTAATAGTATTTTAACGCTGCACATGGCATTCATTCATTAATTTGTCTCTGTTGTGCCAACTGAAGTCAGCAATTCCCACTACATCAGCAATAATGCCATTATTTCAAAATAGAAAATACTAGCTATTTTGTGTGACCACTGATCAGGTGTATCTGTAAGCATGCCTATTCACACTATGAATATGTCTGTAATTTTGAATTTACTGTATGAACTGAACATCATGTCAGACAACGTTCAGTTGATTGCAACAGATATTACAAAGATATTCTCAAGTAGATAGCTTTTGGATCAAACCATACTTTTAAGGTCAAGTAGTTTTTGTCCAAAACAGGGGTCGCCAAAGTACAACTACATGGGCCAAATGCACACAAATAACCGTCCACACGGCATTTGGGACATGGGAGATGAGGAATTGACTTCATCTATTTTCACTCTGATGTTCAAATCCGATCTGCTGGTGCTTGTGCACAGCAGGCTACCAGATCTTGCTTTCTGAACGACCAGAGAACCACTTGTAGATCACAGAACATCTGTGTTGAGTTTTCCTGTCTTTCATCAATGTCATTATGATTTCCATAGATGGCCTCAAATACCTGCATTGCTCCCATACCCTCCCATACCCTGTAAATTGACCTTGAGGTGAACATTTCAGAAATTCCAAATCAGAAGCAACTGAGATGGCATACTGTTTATCAACAGGCTATGATTGTTGCAAGTATCAAAGAAGATCACATTATGCATAATTTATATATATATATAAATATATATTTTATATACAGTACACTAGTAAAAAATAATATGCCTTGGACGTTGCTTGTTTGACTGCATCTGCTTTTGGAGTCATATTTCCTATCAGATGTTTCTGTTTTCCGATATCTTCCACCGAACACCCCAGGCACTTAGTTTTAATCTTACCAGTGTTAACACCGTTCTGTGCACAATGTCAAAGTGGAGCTCTAAACGGATGATGGATTGCTCTTTTAGTGCCAGAGCTACTTTGCTGTCACTACCACTGAGGAGAGAGTGGGAGGGAGGGAGGGAGGGAGGGAGAGAGGGAGAGAGGGAGAGATATGCTAGATGTGGAGTGTAATGACAACAACGACAACAACAACAGCTAACATAAATTAGGAGGCATTCTGGTGGACAGATGGGCCTCCGATCGCCCCCCTCTGCATGCAAATGTCCGGGCCCAAGGAGCCCTCCACTCTTCACCATGGAAACGGCACTATCGATTATCTACCGCCCTATGAAAGAGGCCAGGATGTAAATTGATGCCCCAGCTCTGAGATGATCACCCGTGCCAGTGTCAGAGGTCCCACTGTTGAGGCAATTGTATCACTGATCGGCTTCAGAGTTGCGGTCAGTGCGATTTCAATTGAGAGTTCAAGAGAACTGATATTTTTATTGTAGATTTAGAATGTGCAAAGTATTTTCAGTCAGGACTTTTCAGTCAGGACTTAAATTGAACCCTGGCCAGATTCCAAAGGGCTCATATGGATAACACTCTCCTTGAATCGTCAGTCGCACTGCTTGGGCTGCAAGACATAATATGATATTTGCAGTCATACCAATAGTGTATCTAGCCAAAACATCAGCAAGATTGTCTGGTTCAGTGGTTTGATGCCATGTTTCTAACAGCATTGTGTGGTTTTGTAACAGGGTCCAAGTAAAGTGTCACCCCATGTAACTCTAAATGTTGTTAGTGGAAAATGTTGATTGTTTCCTGATTTCTGTATTGGAATGTACACTATGTAGCTGGTCCTATTTGAATGGTAAATACAGGTTAAAGCAGATAACTTTAATATACTAGCTAACTGCATTGACTCTAAATTACCTATGAAAGGTAAAGTCCATTTAGTATAGCTTGATTGGGATTTGGTGTCAGACTCATAGTTCCATTAAACTATTGTACTATAGTATACGGCAGGGGTGCCCAATACGTCGATTACGATCGAGTGCGGGTCGATCGCGTGACATAGTTATTATTTTAGTTTTTACGACGGACATTTGTGCTTCAGCACGGTACGAGGCAATTGAGCCAGTGTGAGTGCGCCACTTGATTGACGTACAATGCCTCCAGTCTGAGATCGCTTCTCTTCTACAGGTCACGTGTCATATATTTATTTATATTTAGCATTTTTTAATGTAGGTAGATCATTTTGACCTGGTTATTTTGAGAGTAGCTCGCAAGCCGAAAAAGTGTGAGCACCCCTGGTATACGGTATTTGGAGAGACATACAAGGCTGTAAGGCCCTCACATACAAGGCTGCAAGCATCTGATTCATGTTAATTTTTCAAAAACTTAATGAACTAACTTCATACTTGTCGGGGGTGTCACACAGTTGGCCGCAATACATCTCTTACATGGCCTACTTGCATTGTTTTTGACATTTCACTTTGACAGGGGTGCCTACCCGAGCAGGCAGGACTCATGAGGCTCTTCCTCTCTCCTTTAATTTTCTCTCTCTCTCCCTCTGTCTTTTTCTCTCCTTTTTTTTCCCCCCTCTCCACTGTTCCGCTCCTTGCCGGCGGCGGCTGTGTGTGGCTGATGGCATCCGGTGTGCGGGGCGCCACGCGCAAAAGGGGTCCTGTCACTCACTCGAGGCGGCCATATGTGTGCCTGCATGAGCTCCGAGCCAGCGGCGGGCCGCCCCTGCCAGAAGACATTAGGGGAGCAGCGGGGCGTCATTAAGGCGGTGCGATGATTGATTAACCGTGAATCGTGAGTGTGAGCCTCCCTCCTCCCCCCATCCAAGGGGGCCAGGGGCCAGGCAATGGAGAAAGAGAGAGCCCCCTGCAGATGTGGGGGTGTAATTGCATCAGGGGCCCAGTAGGGAGAGGATAAGCTGAAATGAACTCAGTCGGGGGGCCGCAGAGAGCCATTAGCGACACCGAAAGAGATTTTTTTCTCTTCTTTCACTCCAGAGGGAACTGCTTGTGCGGTTGCCCCCCGACTGCATAGAGGAGTTGCATAGATTATGCCTAGGCTTGTCTGGCTGTAGCTGCATTTCCCTTCCTGTGGCGACTGAATGAGAGTCGGGGGACCTAATGTGAATTTACACTGGGGGAGATGTCTGGGAGGATCAAGACATTTCATTTGAATGTGTGTTTTCGTTAGACACTAATGTCAAAGGCAGAGGTTACTGACATTAGTATGCAGCATATTTTTCTGAACATCAAAACATATTAAGACTAACCTCAGGTGAGGTAAACATTCGATATTACTTTAAGCTCTTTGACAGATGTTTTGGACAATCCCTATACTCCCACCACACACTCCAAAGGCCAGACACTCTTGCAATTTGCGAGAATTAGGGTAACAAACCGATTTTATTATCCAGTTCAGACTAAACTAAACGTTGAGTTTAAATAGTTTTAATTCCTCTCGTTCCTATAATTATCGCCAGTCTTGATCCTGGACTATGTTTTTCAGGTAACCGCTTAATGCTGGTAAACTTCACGACTTCTGGTTAACTTCACTTCACTTCACCACGTTTTCCACTGCATCTCAGCGCATGTGATGTGCCAACTGCATGTATTGGACACAATCTACAGTAGTGGCGCTGATCCAATAGGCTACCTGATCTTGTTAGAGGGGGGCGAGAATGTCTACATTTATTATCTTTGGTTTTCGGATATTGAAACTTTGCTTTTTTGGGGGGTTGGTCTTGAGCCAAGGTATGGCAACTGCCAAACGATGCCTATGGTTTCAACACAGGTGCACCAATGGGAAAGTACCAAACAGGATTTTCGCCTAAGACTTTTACCTGTTGACTCAATTATAAGTGTCTGTCATATAGGTGTCAATCATATTACAAGAATAATTGGTGTCAGATATTACATTGGATAGCTTAATGTTAACTTGTGTCTCTAGCTTTATGTGACAACTATTATGTAGAGTCCGCTTTGCCATGTCTGTGACCATGCAAGTATAATTTTGTAGATTACTGCTTTAAGTTATTAGTTTTCCCACTATACAAGTGGGCCTTCAGGTTTGGAAAAAATACGTTTGCACCTGATATTTTTTATGAAGGAATATAAAATCAAAGAAAGAGCAAAAGGTACAATTGGGAGAGAAGGAAACTTATAGTTCAAATATCAACAAATACACATGCATGTCTTTTCTCTAATGACAATGACAGGTGCATACTCAGGCCCATAAATCTTCAAACTAATTGTCTCAAACACCCTCACACTAACATGCTCTTTGCTCATAATCTAACGTCTTCTACTATTAATTCATAGCCTTTGGCCCCATACATACATGTACAGTATATGAGTGCCCCTCAACCTCTATAATTGCATGGACTGCTATGGTTTTAATCTATGGTCTTACTTTGGGGACCTCTTGAACTAAAGCTTTAACTTAACAGGTCAGGCCCGATTTCATAACCTTTTACTAAAGCACAATAAGACACATTGAGAAACACTTTGCTATACCACACAGAAAACCTCAAGACAGCAATAGAGAGAAGGCAAAAAAACAGCTCAAGACATGACAAATACGTTTTCTGCTGAACTTTCCTGGAATTTCCAAGCAGTGGGGGCATCACTGAATGAGATTATCATCCTCTAATGGCCCCCTGCTCTCCACCCCTCCCTCTTTCTCATCCCTCCATCTCTACCCCTCTGTGTCCTGGAGCCATGCAGCGCGTTTGCTCGCCATGGAGGGATGACTAATGAAATCCGTGGAGAGTCAGGCATCCCTGGGATCGCTCGGGCTAATGTTTTGTTTGGTATTAAAATGCGCAAGGCGGCTAAACTCCCACTGATTTGGATGAAAAAACATTTGGAATGGGGCTCATCAATCAAGGCCCGCCGCACCGGAGCTGTTGAAATCCTGGGGTGCGGTGTGCCTGTGTGTGTGTGTGTGTCTGTGTGTGTGTGTGTGTGTGTGTGTGTGTGATGGCGAGACATCATCATACACTGAAGACGTTGTTCTCTCTCTCTCTCTCTCTGACTAACTCACTCACTCAAACATACATACACACTCACAAACACAATACATTCCATTCATACACATATTCACAAACACATACTGTGGAAATGCAATGTAATGCTATATGATCAAGGGCGTGGATTTACAGACAGTATACACATATGTATGCCCATGCCTTTTGACACAATCTTGTATGTAATTCTTGTCTTGTCCTATTTTAGAAGCTTGCACATATTGCATAATGTACCTGTGAAACTAAAGGAGTCTGCCAAGTCTTAGCCTTGAAGTGAGGCAGGGTGACCAGGATTTGACACCAAACCATTACACTTGCCAGGTTTTCCGAATTTAAAGACCTCCTGTGAAGAACCTAATTGAGCTGTGCAGCTTGTGTTGAGTTGCAGAGATTATGTGTTCCCCAGCCCCATTTTTCCCTTAGCTTTGGAACTGAAAGTGTTTCTGAACATTTGTTTCCACAAAACTCGATGGCATTATTTATCTGGCTCGATACCCTATGACTGTCTCTGCAGAATTTAAACAAAGATGGAGACACTCATCATTTTTGGTGACAGGTGTTATGAAACTTGACTAGTTGTTTGAGGATGCCCGCTTCCCTTAAAAAAAAGGGAAAAAAGGAAAAAAAGATGATTATTATTATTATTATTATTATTAATATGGTTCATGTTCTGATCGGGCTGGCCCAAAGCATGGGCAAAGTCGGCGATCGCATATGGCCCCCAAATGAAATGAAATGAAAAAATAAAAACATTATTTTGTAGTTTTATATGAGAAATGTTCACAAATTCAGAGACTAGCAGGACAGTAGCTGAAGCGTGAAGGCCGAAACATTTTTAAAGTTAGGAATCTCAGTTAGTTTAGATTTGTATATAAAATCTGATTAACAAAACGAAAAACTACAGATTTCATATTTTGTAGCTCAACTAGCTTTCAGCTGTGTTAGTGCTGGCTGAGGTCTGACTGAGGTTTAAAATGGGCAATGTTGTATTTTAGGAAAGACAGCAGTGCAAGTTATTTCATCTTTAGTACAATTGAATATGCTTTATAGATTTCAGGTCAAACATGGCCAAAGTTTAAATAACAGCAAGGCACAGTCTGTCATTTTCCTAGTAATTTCATATAATGTATACTGTATCTGGCCTACTCTTGAATTTTGATAAATATGACTTATAAATAGCATAATGCGGTAATTACATCTGTCTCACCGTTCCATAACCAAAACACCAATGATATAAGATAATAGACCTATAGGGCCCCCATATTCCTTAATGTTAATGTATTAATGTATGTAATCAGACTGCAATGTAACATAATATTTCTCATAGTTTTCATGTTTATCCATTTTCATGTCCATCCATTTATCCAAGATGGATATTTCTACACTTGATTCACTTCGATTTTTAAATGAAATCTGTTAGACAATGAATCAAGTTGGTAAAGCTTAAATGACTCTATTTACCTTCCCTGGAAAGCTTAGTCGCAAATTAGAACATACAATATTTACAGTTAGTTGACTACCCCTCAGATTTACTTTTGCTAGCAATGATAACACTGACGTCTGTCTCCCAAAAGGACCAGTCTCCAGGCGGCATCTGCTGCCCGGGCTGATCCCAGGTCCTTCTTCCCATTTAATGGTGGGTGGGCTCTTGCGGTGTGCGGACTTGGGTTGGCTGGGGCCTCTGCTGTAGGCCCTCGAAGTGTAGCCGTATGGCCCAGTACCATGTGGACTGGTCACGGTTCTGGCTCTGGGCATCTCGGGCTCATGCTGCTGCCCCCCCTCTACCCCCTGATGTCCCTCAGAGCGGACATGGTGTAAGTGGGCGCTGGCCTTGTCCTTTAGATTTAGATTAGATTTTAGATCTCCCTTAGAGGGCACAATTCTCTCCTACCATTTAATGTATCAGTTGTTCAGTTTGCAACAGCCTCTAGTCTTGTGTTGTCCTCTTTGTGCTTATCTGTCCGAGGGGCTCTGAGCCCCTCAAAACTAGACTCCCAGTTTGAACGAGACTCCCAGAGTTCATCCAGGTCTACTCCACCCTATATCCCGGTCCTCGCCCCACCCGAGTCCCACCAGAAAGCTGCCTGTCACTATGGACCCCTGAACTCCTACACCACACCACATTCATTTACTGTTCGGCACCTGATCAGCCAGAGGAGGATGGGTCCCCTTGGAGTCTGGTTCCTCAGAATCCACTTTTAAGGGTTTATTTGCTGTCTAATCAAGCCCACTTTTTACGGTAGTGTGCACTTGCATTTGCTTAGATATTTTGAAATTGTATTTCATATCTGATATTTTGCTCACTGTGGCAGGAGATCAGTGGGAGTAGCAATGTGTGTATATGTATAGTACATCAATATTTCTTTTGATTTACATAGACAAAAAAAAACTAAAATGTGTAGGCAATAAGAGACAATATAATGCTTCATAAGTGTTACGAGTTGAGTAAGCAGGAGATTCAGATGGGAATTCTGTGGAACTAAGCTTGAGGCAGAAGGGCTTTTTCAATCCTCCTCTGCCCCCTGGCCACAATGCCACTGATAAAGTCAATCAGAATCACTAAGCCTAAAACGGGAGAACAGATTTCACCTAGACTGAGATACAGACCTGAGTACAATACATACAGTGCCTTGCAAAAGTATTCACCCCCCTCCATACAATTTTCACATTTTGTTACCTTAGAGCCTGAAATTGAAATACATAAATAGACTCTATTCAACTAATTGTGGAACTTGTTTATGTTATTTTCGCATTTGAGCTAATTCTGACTACTTGTAACTGAAACATTAAATCTGTCAATAATTAATTTATAATACATGTTTATGCTTTTGTAACATAACAAGTAGCAGTCCCATAGACTAGCCTAGCTAAATAATAGGAGTGGGCCGTACATGTCACATGCCTACCCCCAAACCCTGCCCTACGTCCCATGTATGGTGGCAAAGGAAAATTGGAGCCGAGCCTTTTTCTTCCCCCTCTCTTCCTTTGCTCTCCTCTCACTTCTTTTTATCCCCTTGCTCTTCGCTTCTATCTCTACTTCTTCTTTCTTTCCTCATCCCTCTTTCGCCTCCCTTTTCTCTCTCTCTTTCTTCCCCTGGAGCTGGCTTGTCAGTCACACTCTCCCTGCTCTGCCCCCTGCTGTTGGAAGGAGCTCTTGTGGAACGCTCCATCTGTCTCCAGGGAAGGAGGGGGGCGGGGGGAGGGGGCTGCTTCCTGTCTCGTCAACCCCCACCCCTCCAAAACCACCATGAGAGAGGGAGGACAGAAGGAGATGAGGAGAGGAGAAATGACCCGTGCCGTTTTCAGAGGGACTGATCCCTCCATCCCGATGTGAATGTCGTGTGGAGATGTCTTGTGCCGCCTCAGAGCACAGCGACAGTCGCTGATGTTCAAAACTCAGGCAGATTTCAAAATGGCGCTCACAAAAACAAGAAAAAGGTAACTGTGATACGCATGTTAACCACTGCAACGCAACATCTGGAAAATTCCAGAATTTATATAAGGTAAGTTCATTCAAAAATGGAGGAGAGCGGTGTCGAGGAACCATTGTTCACGTGCGAATGTGTTGTTGGATACAAGGTTGGGGTCTTTACCATTTGAATTCCAGTCAATTCAAGAACTTAATTGCACTTATATGTAGCAATACAATATCCAGAAATTCTGGAATGGAATAGAGTCAAGCTCTGTCTCCCCCAGGATTGTCAACAAACCTAGCTGATTCTGGAGGTTTCAGAAAGTCATTCAACAATAATAACATTTGAGTTATTTAGTTAATTTAAACATCAAAGAAAATCTCCACTGAATAGCTGATTGCAAGAAGGTAAAGCATAATTCTGGGAGGGATGACAATTCTTTCCGGGCTGGCAGACATTTTCCCACCAGGGGGCATCAAAGAGTAAACAAGAATAGAGAATATCGAAACATAAGCATGAATACTCAGACAAGGTGAAAGTAGGTGCTGTACACGTTGCCTCCTATCCATTGATATACAGTGCCCTGCATAAGTATTGGGAAGAGGAAGCATTGTGTCATCTTTTAGCTCTATACTTCAACAGTTTGGATTGAAATCAAACAATTACTATGGGATCAAAGTAGAGATTCTCCGCTTTAATTCAGTGTTTATTTTTCTTCCAGATTGGGTTCACCATTTAGAAAGTACAACATTTTTTAAGCATACTCCCCCTATTTCAAGGCTCCAAAAGTATTGGAAAAAATCATATAATATCCAAATAAAGTACTTATGTTTAGTATTTGGTCAACAATTACTTCCTGCATGCAAGAACAGGCCTGTACTGCAACCATCTTCGTCGTTCGTTGTTGTTTGTTTTGCCTGAAGTCTTATCAGGAAATGAATGCATGTTCAGTTGGATTTAAATCTGTAGACTTGCCTTGGCCATTCAAGAATGTTCCACTTTTTGGCCCTAAAAAACTCCCTAGTTGCTATGGCAGCAAGTTTGGGGTCATTGTCTAACTGTATGATGAAGTGCCATTCAATGAATTTGGAGGCATTTGCTTGTACTCGAGCAGACAAGATGTTTCTGTACATTTCAGAATACATTCTGCTGCTGCAGTCAGCAGTAACATCATCAAGTTAGCCAGTTCTTGTGGCAACTATACATGCCCAAACGATAGCACCCCCTCCACCATGTTTCACAGGTTAGGTGATATTCTGTAAATCTTGGGCAGATCCTTTTTCCAGACCCCTGCAGGCTTTTTAGGTACTTTTTTTAACTAAATGTAACCTGACCATCATTTTTGAGGATAACTAGTGGTTTGCACCGTGCGGTGAAGCCTCTATAGTTTGGCTGGTGACTTATTCTGCGAATGGTAGTCTCTTCACACCTACCTCCTAGAGAGTGTTCCTGATCTGTGGGAGAGTTGTTGTTTTTTTTTTCTTAATTATGGTGAGCATTATTCAGTCATGCACTGTATAAGTCTTCCTTAGCCTACCAACCCATTTGCTATCACTGAGCTCCCCAGTGCTTTCTTTACTTTTTTAATAGATTTTGGTAAGTCTAAGGTTTTGGCTATGTTTCTGATTGATTTTTCAGCCTCATAATGGCTTCCTTGACTTTCATTGACGTCCCTTTGGTACTCATGTTGACAGACACAAATAGCAGAAGGAACGAAATAGCAGGGTTGTAATTTCTAAATGGTGAAACCAATCTGAAACAATAAAACATTGAATTAAACCTGAGAATCTCTACTTTCAAATCCAAACTGAGTATAGAGCTAAAAGAAGACAAAATGCTTCCTCTTCCCAATACTTATGGTGGGCACTGTAGGGTTTTGGTGAGAGTTAGAATTAAGAGAGGAGGAATCTAATTTTAAACCAGTGGAACAAGATAACCTCCACCTCAAGCTTAGATTGGCCGAGAACATGCAGATTTTTGGGTGTACGGTGATATTAAGGTACATGTTAACTGTCATCTCAGAGATTCAATACATGTTGAGGTCAATTCCAACATACTAAAACAACTTAACCCTATGAGATTTTTTTCATCTGTTTATCTGTGGATGTTTATGACCCTTCACCATAACAACACCCCCTCAGTCACATGGTGTTGGTTCCAGAATGTGTAAAATATTTTGTCTACAATGTGTGATACCTCTATGTCTGTACACTACTTGGAACCTGAATTTCCCCCTGGGATAAATAAAGTTTCTATCTATCTATCTATCTATCTATCTATCTAGGTAACACAGAGGTACAATAGTAATAAGAATTGCATCTCCATGGGCCACATGCAACGCTGCTAGCATGTTAGTGGCTAAATTGAGGTAACTACTTCAGCCTACAAGTTACGGTAAGGTAGCTAGTTTAAAACACAATTTATCCAACCAGCAACAAAGATAAGGATTGGAGAATAATCAAATGAGTACATTGCCAAATGTTGCCTAATAACAATGTCAGACAGCATCTGGCTAAAACTAATTAGCATTGTGCAATGAACAAAAAGGAAATTGAGTAATACAATTTGTTTCCCCAATTCTCGTATGTTGCAACATGTTTTACATAATGATGTCTGCCTCTGGCCTTGATCTCTTCAGATAAGACTCCCTCATCCTCTATCAGACAGGATACTGTATCCTATCAAGGTCAGGGTCTGGGTCCAGACCTTTAGCATTATGGACTTACATCTGTGCTGTATTTGGGATACTGAAGGTCTCAAGTACAACTTATTATTGAATAATATTTGGGTAAAGTGTAGGTCACACTGTCCTATCAATTGCCCTCCTGTTATGTGTGGAACCATCCCTGCTTTTGGCAAGGTGGCTCTGAGTCTTCCCCGAGCCTTGTCATCTCCCCTTTTTGTAATTTCCCCAGCCAGGGTCCCAAGAGGGCTGGCCTGCCTGCATATAAGAAAGGGCCATTTGACTGGGCTTTTGAAACGCTTAGCCGGGATGTCAGGGCTGTGCTCTTTCAGATAGAATGCTGGGGGAAATGTCAGAGGAGATTTTATCACCACGGTTGAGAAAAGAGCGCCCCCTAGGAGGAGGACTTTGCGCCAGGGTCAGTGGAGGTCATGAGGGGAGGGAGGAGGGTTGATGTCAGAGTATGGCTTACATCTTTTCATTTGACTTCTTTTCTAAGAGGGAAGGAAGAGACAGACAGACAGACAGACAGACAGACAGACAGACAGACAGACAGACAGACAGACAGACAAAAGTGTAAAAGAGATTTGTGTGTGTGTGTGTGTGTGTGTGTGTGTGTGTGTGTGTGTTTCTTGCTTTGGCACCCTTGGATTGCTCCCTCCCTTTATACCAATAAAGCTTGTTTGAATTTACATTGAAGTGTGAGAAAGAGACGGTGACAAGAGTGTATCCCCGTCGCTACCCCTCTCCTCGATCATCCTTGGCCCTTTGCCACACACCAGCTCTCACTCCCACGCTGATTACTTCCTGGTCTAAAGCCCCTGTGGTTCAGAAATGATTTTAAAATGGTTTTCATTTCCTGTTGAGTGAAGGGGCAGGCAAGGAGGAGGTGGTGGGGGTGGGGGGGGGGGGGGGGGGGGGGTGGAGGGAGGTATGGAAAACGTGTGGGTGAGAGAGAGAGATGTTTGAAGGGTGTTTTGTTTTGTTTTGTGGGATGTGAGGGCGGTGCAGTGTGGTCCATGCCTTCAGGGCTGCGCGCCGTGCAGAGTTCTATTACAACGCTCATTTCCAACATGATCCAGATTGGGATCAGGCTAGGTTTCTGGACTTACCCCTCCTTCTCATCCTACACAATCCCTCCCAAATCACACCATTATGGATTTCAATAATGTTCTCTCTCTTTTTTGTCCCCTCTCTATCTCACTTTTTTATTTCTTTCCTCTCTTTCTGTTTCCTCTCCTCTCTTTCCCTCTTCCTAGAGCTTTGATCTGGCCTGAATTTTCAAGCCCGACCCGACTGGACCTCATTGAAGTTCGAGTCCGAACCTCACTGACATTTCATGAGCCTGAACCAGATCAAAACCCAAATTCTTGCTTATGACTTGTTTTTACAAATACTTGAACGGAATTCTCTTTGTGTCAGGTCACAAAGATAGGCAGGATAGCCGAAGAGGGAAAATGTTTTTCTTTTATTGCAGACCTGAGTCCCACTGGAAATAAGAGAGATTGAGTCTCATGTCTCCTTCTCCCATCTTGGCCAGGTGGCTGCCCACAAAATGTTGTTTGTCATATCATAAACACTATGTAATTTACTACTAACACAATACTCAACCCGAACCCTGACCCAGCCCGAATTAATTCTAAGAAATTTGAGCCTGACCCGAGACCTGGCAGGTTCTGAAAATCAAAGCTCTACCTCTCCCTCTCCCTCTACACCATTCTGAATGATTTCCCACTCATTGTGTCAATCAGTTTATGTTTTTTTCCTCTACAAAGCACTTATCATATTTCCAGTTCAACTGATAGCACATTGAAATGATATCAGTCACACAACAAATGCGAACTCTGTGACTGGACGGCTTTGTTGGAGCACCCACAGCGAACACAGCGAAGGAACCCGTATTGTCGCCCCCTCAGCAAAGCCAAAGAAACAAACTAGTCTTTTCTCCGCTTTAACGTTTATTGTGCGAGTCGGTATCTCCCAACTGCACTCGTCTCTCCCTGGAAAAAGGAAGGGTCGTTGTGACATCACAATGCTCTTCCTAGGTCGCCGGGGGAGGAAGAGGAAGTGATAGAGGCGATAAGGTGGCCGGCGATATCAGCAAGGCCCCAATGTGCCATCCGGCATCTGTGTGCAAGGGGAAGACAGATACTGTACACTGGGCTGTTTGTGTGTTTCATCTCAATGGACTTTCCTTCTTTGTTGACCACTCACTCACAATGAACGAAGCACAGAGAGAGAGAGAGAGAGAGAGAGAGAGAGAGAGAGAGAGAGAGAGAGAGAAAAGGAGAGGGAGACAGTGAGTGAGTGAGTGAGTGAGAGAGTGAGAGAGACAGAGAGAGAATAATTTATTCACGAGGGTTAACAGGTAATTTTCACAAAGATGAACATGTGTTCAGATGTGCTATGTGCTTAATGAGACAGTTTTGTTACAGTAGTTGTCATGAACTGTCATAACTTATGAACTGTCATAACCTCCTACAACAGTCTTTATGTTATATTTCTGACAGGGCGACAAATGTAACATATCATCATTCAATGTTTTGGATGGTTCTGCGAACTTACATTAATCTGTACCCCCAATACCCTCAATAACAGTAAGGAATGTACTATAGTATACCTGCAGGCCTTCACAGTTTACCGCCCATCCCACGAAAACCAATGAAACAAGTCTTTCCAGACGTCCAAGACTGCAAATGTTATTTTAACTTTAGTCATAAAACCAAAATCATATAATTTAAGGGTATCTTCATGGGGATCCTGTATCCATCTTAAATATTTAGTAATTGTTTCAAAACCATTAAAGGGGGATGTAGGGTATCTTGTTGTATTTATTTGATAAGTGCCTACCGTTACAAACCATTTAAGGGATGCAGAGTCTTTGTGAAGATGGCTTCCTCCAAGACAGAATATCCAGGGGTGGGTTCTCTTGACTCTTTGCAACCCCCTGTCCCCTAGTACTTGCCTCCTACAGTACCTCTAGGTTCTCCTACCAGCTATCACCCACCACATGCTGTGTTCCAACACTATACAGTTGCTCTCTCCTTGTCTCCTTGACCTCATGAGCACTGACAGAATATGATGGGTGTAATGAACATAGTGGATTTAGTGGATGTTTTACCTACCAATGGTTCTTACAGCAAGGGAAAAAGACATGAAAAGGGGGTGAGTTAAAATATTGCAAGTCAGTCAACCTCTGTCTCACCCGCTTGCTTAACAAGACAATTTTATACCCAAGAGGATGACTAATTAGCTAACTCTGCTCGTTACCTTGCCTCTAGACAGATGCAGCTTATGCAAATAAAGCATTTTCATTTTACATTTTTTTTTCTGTCATGAGGTGGAGGAAGGGAAGGATCGTGTATCTTGTGAAATGAATACCCTCACCCCTGACTGCCAACGTGTACCCCAGAGCTGACCTTTTTCACACACAGGCACATACACACACACACACACACACACACACACACACACACGGCTCACGCTGTTGGTTGCTGTTTCTGGTGTAGTGTACAAAAGACATTTTGGAACCCACCCACTACTCAGTATGACCAATCACAGATACAGTAGTGGTGGGCTTGAGTTCGACTGCAGTGATTTTGCCTAGTTACAACATTTCGGCTGTGCAGAACACCATGAGCGAACAGCTCTAATGTTTTCTCCACAATTTAGGTAATTATGTTCACACGAACCCAACTAGAGTTGTTTCTGCAAGAAGCACGCCACAACCTTCACGTTAACATTAGCGTAGACAGACGTCGGCATACGCACACACACCACCACACAGTCATGTGACCCAACACCTCTTTATGTAGTTTGATTAACAATTACACCGTCAAGTTTACCTGTACAGTATGTTTCTCTGTTGCCGTTACAGTGATCTCTGTTCCGCATTCGACCTCCACCTCCCCCACTGCCACCAGCTGAAGAGCCCATCTGTTCCTTTTGGGGGGTGGGGGGGGGGGGGGGGGGCGGTAGGATTCATCCCCTCCTGCAGTGTGGGGAAGCCTACCTCACTACTTCCAAGGGCCTGGATCAAGAGCTCCAAGGTGACGGGGCCAATGGCAAAATGTTTCATTTTTCAATGTTTCAACGTTTCAATGTTTCAGTGTTTCATTTATTATGAATCACTTAAGCATTTTCAAAATGTACTCATCATACAATTCAGAGGTAAAAAAAAAAACCTTCTGCCATGTGAATGAAATCAAATAAAGTTGAACTGGTTGAACTTTGTCTTACTCACCGTAACTGTCTCTATCTCTCTGGGTTTTTCTCACAACTCAATATCGTACTGTATGAACAATATGAGAATATATCTGTGTATGTGTGTGTGTGTGTGTTTGTGTGTGTGTGCTTGTGTGTGTGCACGTGCAGGCCTGTGTGTGTGTGCATGCGTGTATGTGTGCTTGTCTGTATATGTGAGAAAAAAACCCATTACATTTACAAGACACATTCCCACACTGGATGGGTGTGACACAGTCAGAACATCAGATTGACTGATGTTTCCCTAACCCACTTACCCCCTTGACCTCAGAGCTGTGACAGAAGGCACGTTTATGCGACAGAAATACATTGACCACACTTTGACCGCACTGGGAAAAAAACCAAAACGTTTGTAGTGGCTTAAAAAAGCTGATGCCTCCAAAATGAAATCTTACATTACAGTCACATCCTCTCTCTGTGGTCCACAATCTCACAATGAGAACCAGTGGACTTCCCCAGGATGCCCTTGTTTGCGCTCGTGCTCGAGGGAGGGCAACTCCACCCAACCGCTCGTCCTGTAGTCCACCGCCACCGCTCGTCCGCTCTGCTTTTGTCCTGTTGTGTCCAACCGGCTTCCACTCGTCACGTAAATCCTGCTGCAAAAATATCTTGCGCTCCGGGGACTCTACCTCTCAATTAGATGTGGGACAGTTTGTTGTTGGACATGTTAATGCTACATTGTGTGTGTGTGTGTGAGTGTGTGTGTGTGTGTGTGTGTTGTGTGCAAACCCATGGTCACATTACCAATTACTAGTACCTTGGTACTTTTGAAATGCGTCATCTCCACTGAATGCCATCAGTTTGTGAATCCAGTGGTTATCTTCATCTGGGCAAACACAGTCAAGTCACCATAATACCGGTCCAGGTGAAGTTCTCATACACAGGTCAAAGTCATCACTCCAAAGCTGAAATAATTATCATCAGTTGGTATCTGTGTACTTCTCCAGCATTCCTCTAGAGGGTGATGTTGGAGGAGGTTGCATACAGGCACAAAGGCTTCAGTCAGTCAGCCAGTGAGTGAGAGGGTAAGGGGGTGAGGGAGCAGACTGGGAAGGGGGAGGCCTTGGCTCTTCTCCTCGGGGCTTGATCAGCGTGGCTCAGTGGTAATCACGCACACGTTGATTAACAAGCTGCGCAAACACACCCCGGCCTGATTGAGCTGCCCGGGTAAAGAAAATAACAGGCAATCTGCAAGGACGCTTCTGACCCACCCCCCCCCCCCTCCTCCTCCCCTCCATCCCAGCCATATATATATATACAGTACAGACAGAAAGAAATGCATACAGGCAGGCATATAGTATGGGGTTCCATTGGTACACACACATGTAAACATACACAAATGCACATGCATGCAGACACACACACACACACACACACACACACACACACACACAC
>NC_139659.1:19218511-19221011 GCF_951799395.1 Argentina silus | reverse complement strand
ATACATCATTTTAGAATAGTTCTCCTTTCATTCTCTCAGAGCTTAAACACAAATGTTCAAAGATGTTTGAGGCAAAGGGAGGGGTTATATCTGTCTCAACGCTTTTCACACAGGCTAGCTAGCACACTCAGTGGAAATGAGAGGGGGATACCTGAGACGTATTTCTCCTGGCGTTTAATACCTTCCCGAGCCGCGATCTCATCTGGTCACCCAGCTGGTTTTCCCCCGAAGGCCTCCACAGCTTTTGATGCTCGTGAGCAATTTCCTACAGATGAATATCACATTACATTAAATCACATTGCATTAGCTCACGCTCAATGAAAGTGGTTTATTTACTCAACAGAAGGTCCTATCCCAGGGAAATTGTGATGCGTACCACTATGAATCCTACAAGTTCTGTCATTTTTTTTCACAGCTATATTTCTAGAGAGTCAGTCTGGGTCAAATGTCTCCCTGAAGGCAACAGATGGAACTCAAGTCTGCAGGTTTCAGAAAATGTAATTATACGCTGCTGTGGTAAAAATGACGAGTAGTACACATTTTACAGTTTATTAGTTCTAAGTTTGGACTCCAAGACCGTTGAGTCGGAGCTGGGGATGCTTTTATAGAACATGAAGTGAGTTACTTCCTGTCTGGGTTAGGGTTGCTATTATTACAGTACTGTAGGTGGGGGTGTCTGATGTCCCTGGTTGCCACGGTAACGACGTCAAATTATTACTTGTTAAAATATTGGACAAATTATGTAATTGTGAACTTACCCTGAACTAATGTGCATCTCTCCAGAAGTAGCAGAATTTGAAAAGCTTGTTAATTACCATGCCAGGCTATTGCTTATGTAATGGAGGTGGTTCAAAGACTAGCTCCCCATCCTCGAATGAATGCCTCAACATTAGCTTTGCAGGCAGGTCGTGTTGTGGCACGCAGGAGACCCAGGTTTGAGCCTGTTGATCACATTGATGCTGTGACTCACAGGTTTCTGCGTAGAGGAGTGGGAGGTCAATGCAGGTGAGTGTAACAGAGGTGCTTCAGAGACCATGTGATGAGTAATCTTGCCTCACACCTGTATTGCTAGATTACTTGCATGACGAAATCATTCCTGTCCTGGGTTGATCCTAACCATGTTAAGTAAAGTTCAAACATCCGATATACCAAGTATATGTATAGTATATAGTAATGTACAGCTTTATAAGACTACAGACTTCATTCAAATAAAATGTCAAATTTGCATCAAAGTGAAAAACACAAATTCTTTATCACAACATTCAGTTAGCATCAAATAAGGACAGTAGATTATGTTAATGCTATTTTTTGGTGTTCACACATAATAATCCTTATCAATAACCCTACAAGTTGATTGAAGTAGATTTCCCACCTGTTGTCCCTCTCGTCTGTTGCCCTGTCAATGTCATACTGTCTCAATAACGTCAGAAAATAGGACACGGATGTAGTCCATTTGGGTAAAAAACAAATAAAAACACTCAGCACATCACAACCTACGTTCCTTGTGCAAGGCAAACTAGTCCTACTCAGATTCTCTCTATGTTGTGTTCCTAAATGTAGCCCTCTCTCTCAGATAATGCCTCTGTATTACTGTAGTGAAAGTGTTGTGAGTTTAAGTCAGTTGCCTTATTGTTAGTTGTGTTATTGTTCCTTCTTTCTAAGGCATGCTGTAATAGTCTAGACATTGTATTAGGCAGATAAAACATTGTTTGACTAAACTCAAAACCTTACCTTCATTGCAGGTGGGATGGATTGTTACCGAGGCAGGGTTTTGAACTAGTTGTGATACCTTAACTTGTAGCCTGGTGTATTTACCTCAAATAAAGGGATAGTTCACCCAAATTACAAAATCACATATTTGGTTCCGTACCCTGAAAGGAATCTATGGACAAGGACAGACTTCAATCCATCTGGGCGCTGTAACTAACAGCTAATTGTTAGCATTTTAACCAAAAACCAATGGGTGTCAATGGAACCTAAATAAGCATGTTTGAAATGTCATGCTCAAATCATCAAGTAATTTAGTTTCTACAGAGGATTTGAGAAGATTTGGGCATGAAATTACAAAATGCTAATTTAGGGTCCATTGACTTCAATTGGTTTTGGGTTAAAAATGCTATCAATTGGTGGTTAGTGACAGTGCCCAGATAAACCAGAACCAGAGTGTTCGTTGAAGTCTGTCCTTGTCCATAGAATTATTTATATCCCTTTAAGCTGTAATATGATAGTGCCATTGCATGTGGCCCATAGTATCAATCCAAAAATATATAAAAGCATCTTTGAGTCCCTACTGACACATGCAATTTATTAGTTGTCGTTAAAAATAGCCGAAAAGGGCGTGCCAGAGTGAAACAGTGAAAAAGTCATGACAGAGGGAGGACTTTTATGAAAATAAAGAAGACTTCAAACTTATGTAACATAATTTGAAATGAGGACAAGTAAAGCATTCCATAATGATTCATTTTTTTACTCTCTCACTGAGGTGAATGGCCCCTTTATG
>NC_139659.1:19063511-19213511 GCF_951799395.1 Argentina silus | reverse complement strand
TCTCCCTCCACCCCCCCTCTCTCTCTCAGGCTCAGCTGCCACACTCCTTTGATCAGGGCCTTGGCTCATTACTGCTCTTATCTTTAGCCTTAATTAGCTCCCAGGGTTGTGTGGCCTCTGTAAACGGACCTGAGGCCTGCTGTGTCAAGGCCACTACCTCCACTACTGTACCACTAGCTTAGCAACGCTGGCTGACCTCCGGTCAGAGGTCGGTCTCTGGGAAACGCGTGCTACTGTAGCCACACCTAACGTCTGTTAGGGGGGGGACGTATGGTATGGTAGGTAGAGCTAAACATTGGATGAGTGGAAACTGTCCTCATTGACCACACGGGTTTCCATTGTTTCCATTGAAGCCACAAGCTAAGGAGAGCAGAAAGAGAGACACCTAGAAAAATCACCTTAGTTCCAATCAAAAACGGTACTGCACCTGCCTTTATAGAAAACCTTATATTATATATTTCCACAAATGAGCCCAATCATGCTGTTGTTGCCTGTTTTATGTGTGTGTGTGTGTGTGTGTGTGTGTGTGTGTGTGTGTGTGTGTGTGTGTGTGTGTGTGTAATTTGTGAAAAATTGTGCTGATGAAAAAAAGCGTTGATGCTGTATCAGTTGTACTCTAGGAGAAGATGTCACGCGGTGGAATTTGTTTGGCTTTCTAATGACACCCTTGGTCAGGTTCACGCAAAAAGAGCACGACAGAGCAGCAGCACACGGAATGTTTAGCCATTTTTTACAGCCTTTAAAAAAAACAATAGGAGAGATGTCAGTAGCCTCAGCGAAAACAACAATTTGATTGAACAGCTGCTGCTGCTGTGCATCTCTTACTGACTAGAAGAGAGGGAGAGAGAGAGCAGTAGGTGCGTCGTGATTTATCGCATAGCCGTGCGCGATTATATCTACATTTTCTTAAACGCAGCTCTAGTCTAGGTCACCTGACAGTGGGAGGGCCAAACATATCAGATTAGGCAGGGCAGAAGACTATGTAAGGGGGTGTCAATCTTTACTGCAGAGGCCTTATACGGGCGCTAGGGTGGATTGAGGAAGTGGATTGAGGAAGTTCTATCTTGTGAATTTGTTATTGCTATTTTATTAATATTTTGCTATTTGTATTTCTTTTGTGAATATTTGCTTATACTGTATATTGTTTCTTTATATTGTTTTTTTATGTCCCATGCATCAACCTCACCAAGTCAATTTCCTGTATGTGCAAATATACTTGGCCAAATAACAGAATTCTGATTCTGAGACCCCAGTCTGTTGAGATTCTGCAGCTGCACTGACTGTGGTGAGGGAGGCCCTCCCTAACCTGTTGGTGGAACATCTAAGTACATTGTGTTGGATCCAGCGGATGGGGAATAACAAAGGGTTTGTGTGGTTTCCAGTGCATTCCAGTGGGGGTGGACGGTCATGAAGTGGCAGATGAGGTGGTGAAGGGAGCCCTTGGAAGAGTCCAGGTAGATGTTAGGGTGAACTTTGGGGATATGGAATACTGTAGCATTCCTAGGGAGAGGAGGGGAGAGTGGTGGTAGGCAGAATGGGACCAGGAGGGAAGGGGTCAGCAGCACTATACTATCCCAAGGTCAGTAAGGTGGTCTCAGGGCCAGACGTGTTGCCTCCCAAAAATTGGCATACTGTACTGCCTGGAAGCCTGTTGTCTTCCAAGTCCTATAGATGGATGGGGAGGGACATGCACACGCAGGGAATCCACCTGTCATTATTCGTCGTCCGAATCTGGTTGTGCTAATCTATCATCAACAGCCCTTGTACAGAAAATTAGTCACTAACTTCTAGAGGCTTGCCGATGTCGGCTGTCTGCATTAGCTATTGAGATTTATTTAGATTTATAGAGAGCACCATGATTTGTCGGTAGGTGTCTTTTTGTAAAAGATCACTTAGTTCACCCAAATTACAAAATCATATTTGGTTCCTAATCCTCAAAGGAGTCAATGGACAAGGACAGACTTTACCACACTTTTAACAGATAGCATTACCAAAAAACAATTTAAGTCAATACACCCTAAATTAGCATGTTTGAAATGTATGCCAGAATTATCTCAAAGTCATAGTAAAGTCTTCCATAGGTTTTTGGTAAAAAAAAAAAAATGCAATCAGTTAGCGGTTAGTGGCAGTGGCCAGATAATCAGAGCCAAAGTGTAGATTGAAGTATTTCATTGTTCATTGACTTCTTTCAGGGTACGGAACCAAATATGGGATTTTGTAATTTGGGTGAACTATCCCTTTAACACATTTCCAAAATGTGCAATTGTTCACCTTCTCATCAGTAGTTCATGAAAATGAGAGGAGAAGAAAACACTTGATGTTAAGATGCACCCCTGGGAATCATTATGGTGTGTATTTAGAGGCATTGCTAAAATAATTTTAGAATAACTCACACAGAACAAGCTGATTCTAGCCTCACACACAGAAGGACACATCCATATCCCCAAAACCATTTATGATACACTCGAGTGAGTGTGCAGTGTTGCATCCTAGCATTTTTAGGATGCATTAGTAACTGCCAAAGCCCTCTGACAGTGTATCAATAATGATTCATTTCATTAACAGTGAAAGTGTCAGGATGGAAAGGTGTGTGTGTGTGTGTGCAGGTGTGTGTGTAGGTGTGTGTGTGTGTGTGTGTGTGTGTGTGCAGGTGTGTGTGTAGGTGTGTGTGTAGGTGTGTGTGTGTGTGTGTGTGTATGGCGTAATTTGGGAAGTGCGGTGTGGGAGGTGGGGTGTAAAATCAAGCGGGGACCCTCAATGTTGCTAATTCATTTACAGATTTAATTAGATGGATGGAGCCCTTGCCGTTATTAAAACAGGGGGAGAGAATGTTGCCAGCACTACAGCACTTTTTAATTACGACTCCACAACCCCGCTTGCTGACGTCTGGGGAACCAGTTAATTAAAATCCTCATTATTTTACTTTTAATTAGTTCCCCCCTCTTTTGTTTCCTCGCGCCATATGGCCATGTTCCGTGGTCAAATCAACTTAATTGAGCTAATTAAGTTGATCAGTTTAATTATTCAAAGAGCTCTGATTGGATAGAAATGCTAGCCCATCCGCCTTATCCATCCTCCCCACTACCCCACCCCCCCCCACCACCCCCCTTCCCCCCCACTCCCATCCCTCCATATAAAGTTAACGGTGGAATATCTGGTTTCTATTGGTCGCTGATGGCTGGCTTGTCTTATCGCCATGGTGCATTCATATATGGATACGGACACTTAATAACTTCAGGCATATCTATCGAATGAAAGCAAAGCCTTTCACGGGGGAAAAGCCCCATTAGAGGACCGATTTTTGACCTTTCAGTTGAATTAAAAGACATCCCCATAAAATGTATCCTTATTGCTGACCCAAAACAGTGCTGACATATGATCCTCTTCATTGATCCATCTGATTATTATTAGCTTAGCGCTACGCTGCCTTGCTGCTGAATGAGTGAAAGCCCGCTAGGCTAGCTGCCTTCAAAAGAGCTATAAAGGGTCAGCCTCTCCTCTGGCTCCTCTAATGACTCACGTTAATGATGGCTGATTCATCCCAGTTCATTGCCAACAACACCTCACAACTTTCCTCATTCACTACCTAATTTATTTTTCCGTAATAAAGGGGAGAAAAAAATCCCCCTCTCAGAGAGCTTGCCATCCAGCCATTTCCTCACAGTGCGGAACTGTGACCTTTGCAACAACGGCACGTACAGCATGGCAGGGTTCTCGATTTGGTCAGGTGAAGTGTAACCAACCCTTCCACAATTGCTCTTCCTTTGTATATCTTTCTCTCTCCCGCTCTGTTTGATTTGTTTTCACTCTCCTGTCTATCTACCTTAATTTCCCACTCCCTTTCTGTCTCTCTCTCTCTCTCTCTCTCCCTCTGTGGTAGTCTTTGGCACAGCCTGCCTGCTCTACGGTTGCAGGAGCCAAACAGCTGTGGAGTTTAACACTAGAAGCCCCGGGCTGTCATTACTACCAAAGTACCCAGAGTGAGGTCCGGGGACGTCCGTTTGTTGACGTTAGTGTAACTTTACTGTACGGTTGTATTTAGTCAGGATTTAAGAATCATTAGAATCATTCGACATTTTGTATTTTAAAGAGCTACATATTGAATATAACATGTTGACGGACCGAACCACGGTCAAACTTGGAGCGCAGAGATTAAATTACAGATTGAGGGTTGCTTCACCTGCACTACCTACGCTGTACATTTTTGACAGAGGGTGGAAAGCTCCCAGTTCCGATATTTGCAATGCTTGTTTGCCAGGGAAACACTGAGCGCAGTAACTGTTTTTTTCATAAACCCGCCAGACGCACACACTCACACACACACGCACACACACACGCACAAACACATGGGAGAGCAAATTGTTTTTCTTTCCATTAATGACATCATTATGCATTCACTGCCCATTTTCGGTATTGTTACCAACATCCCTGGCCTTTACACAGAAACACATACTATACCATAACATACACACACAGGAGGAGGTATAATAGGATGCTCATTGAAAACAGGGTCTGAGACTGAGAGAAAAACTGTATTTAGACACACAGGTGTCTCTTCTTCGGAGGCTGGGTGCATGCTGGCTTCTATTCACATGTAACACGCACATTTATCATGCAAATAACTGCTATAGTCTTTCTGTCAAAGACCCATGCGACCCATTGTGGTTGAAATGGGTAAGCCATTCATAACTGTAAGGTCTCGAATCACCATGATGAGGGTAAAGCTACCCTCTGTGGTCCTCTGTGGCTCAGTTGGTAGAGCATGGCACTAACAACGCTTAGGTTGTGGGTTTGATTCCTGCTGGGACCATATATACTAAAATGTATGCAATGTAAGTTGCTTAGGATAAAAGCGTCAGCTAAATGGCAGATATTACAGTTAGGTGCTTTTGGACCTCAAGTTGGTAAGACTAGTGTTAATGGTAGACTATGAGATATGTCATAGCAATGCAAACAGGGTCACACTGACTTTCAAAAAACGGAGATGCAACAGACTATAGACTAGAGCATGTACACAAAGGACGACCAGAATTATGGACATATCAGAAAATGATCTGTACATCCGAGGAGTCTGGAGAACGTGCGTCCTTGCCCTGCTGAAACTATGCAAGTCCCAACGTACTGATCCTAGCCCAAGTTCATGGGGTTTTACTGCAATCATGACAAATGTGGCAAATGTATGTGGTGAAAACGTGTAATATATGCCCAGCATAATCAAACACTAGTTAATCAGACAGAGTCAGAGGTTAGCGAAGTGACAAAACTAAATTGAAATGTTTTCTATTCTGGGTGGCAGAGAAGAGTGACATCTCTGCTGGGAACAGTTAGATTAGATCAACTGTATTCATCACCTTGAATGACCATAGGAGCACATTCAGTGGCCGGCTGGTAATGTTGAGATGTTCCTCAGAATGGTTTAGGAGATCTTTTGAGCCAGCAGCCGTCAGGTTCTTCAATGACCAGACTACATGATGCGTCCTACCCCGTAACTATGATGATGGAGGGTGTCTTCTTAATCACTTTGCTGATCCTGTTTCCGTCCTCAGCTGTGATACTTCCCTCTGAGTTTCCTGAGGAAAAACAACCTGGACTAGGCCCTCTTAAAGATGGCATTTGTCTTCTCTTTCCAGTTCAGTTTGTTGTCCACACGAACACCCAGGTATTTGTAAAAGTAGACTATCTCTACCTGATGACCAGTTGTTAGTCAGTACTCAAGCTAGGTATGTCATTACATGAATTAGTACAGAATTGTTTTATTACATCATAGCTATACTTAGAATAGACATAATAATACTACTACTACTACTACTACTACTAATAATGTATAAATGAATTCATAGACAAACCATACAGCACACCCAGGCGATCTTGTAGCTCATGTGAGCGGCATGACAAGAGACAAGGAACCCATGAGACGGCAGGCAACTGGTGTGCACATCATTAAACCTATATCCAAAACCTATGTTGTCTATTTGAAAAAATCCCTATGGGAAAAATTACTTAAACCGAAAGCAAATTCGTGGACTATATTTTGATGAAAACGCTTCGCCTCACTATGTGCTAGGAAAGGAAAATCATCACTTGTCCTTGATCCTTGTCCCGGCCTCGCATACGAGGCCAGTCCTACTAGTAATTTGAATAGGTTGCTTGAAAACCTTTTTGTTACATTTAAACGTTACATTTTGGCTATTATTCTCATATTTGCAAATGTTCTCTTCAAGATTCAGGAACATTCAAGCCAACTCAGTGAACCACTAGCATTTTGCTAACAAAGTGTTCTCTGTTGCTATGGAGCTTGAGGGAGGGAAAGGTGAGGTGATGCTTACTTTTCCAACGTATTGGGCCTTGGTTCCCAAGGCATAACTGAACAATTGTTGGTGGGGAAAATTCAGTGAATCTGAGGTGATTGTGTTTAAAAAGATGTCAAATGCCTCTTATGTTGGTTGTTTCACCAAGATAGATTGCAATACTAGTTGCAGATTCACGATAGATTGCAATACTGCATCATTGAAGGCCAGTATCCACATAGTAATGGCAAGGCAGATGAGGAAATGAGCTCTGTCATGTAGTCAGAAGATGGCAGGAAATGATATTGGTTTATTGCTTGTTAAATGCTGGATTTCAAATGGACCCTTGGCCCAAGGGGTAATTACTTTACCTCGCCACCAGATAGGTTGTGAGAAATGTTCCCCTAATTGCTAATCCCAGCCCCTGTATCCAGTTGTTTTCACTTGTTTGTAAAGGAGAGTCTCTGAATTCTTCTTAACAGCAAGTACAGAGGGAAAGACGTGAGAGGGACCACAGAGTAATACTGGCAGACCGAGTCCTTCAGGGGGAGAGCACATGTGCACTAATGCCAGGAACGTTAACTCTCAGCCATGACACATGCCGTCATTTATCCAGTTGTTTCAGATCTACGGGAGTGCCTCAGCCCTCGGGGGGTATGGGTTGATTGGGAATTCAGCGGAAAAACAAAACACACAAAAAGTGAATCACTGAATAGGCCTAGCCTTTGATAACTCCAAGGAGACTACTCCTGTTTGAGAGGATCTTGACATAGAGGGCATGCTCATTTGTTATCACACAACGACGTAGTAGCACTCTACAGGCTCTGTGAATCGACCACTTCAGAAGGGTTGGATGTCTCTGGTATTGGGATTGAGTGTAACTACACAGGTATGCCATTCCGATTGAAAATAAAAACCTAATCAACACATTACAAAATGTGTCTTGACAGTCCACACGAATAGCCTATCGTTATCTCAAGCTATCGAATTCATCACCTTGGATAGGAAACCGCAATATGCTTCTAGCTCCATCTTGCTCCCTAGTCGGCTAGTTAAGTTTTCTCCATACTGCTGACTCCATTTCAGTCATTTCAGATCTGCAAGGAGGTGTGAACAAATACCCAGGGAAGGGGACAAGAGGATTGCATTGGGATGGAGCCTCCCTGTATCTATTCTTAATTAGCTCTTACTGCATGGGTGCATCTTTGGCTTGCCTCTTCTCCCCATCTCCTTTGCTACATCAGCACTGAGGCTGGCTAAGGTGGACTCTGGAAAGGTCATAGCAACACCCCAGTAGGCATCCACCATATTGCTCCCACCCCTTCGGTGTTATCAGATCATGGCAGAAGAAGAAACGTAGACAAGGAAAAGAAGGAGCTTTAGACTCTTGAGATGCACCCCATGTTTTCCCTCCCTGTATTATGGCTGATAGTGAGCCTGTAGGCCTTGCTCTGGAGGTGGGTAGAGAGGCATCTCTCTCCCCAGGCCCCTGTTATGAGTGGCAGTGTGTGTGTGTGTGTGTGTGTGTGTGTGTGTGTCTCCTTGGAATCAGATAAAAATATCTTTGCTGCTATGCTGCCTTAATTTTTTTTCTTCACACAACATGAGGTGACGAAACAATGCCATTACACCAATTTGGATGTGTTAATTTGATTAATTAGTGAATTGGGAAAGAGGGATGCCACTTCTTTGAAAAAAGGAAGGCGCGTCGCAAATCTGTACACCTGAAATCTTTTTTCCCTCAACTCAACTCTCAAATAGAAAAGCTGTGCAGTGGAGATGCTATTTGAGAGAACTGCTAATTGGTTTTTGAATATGTGGAGCTAATTAGTGCTATGCAGATGAGGCTTGATTGGTTTGAATGCAAAGTGTAACTTGCACCACGGAGGGTGATTTGAAGATTCCCTCCCCCCCTTTACTTATCAAGATATGGAGATAATTGCAATTAGGGTCATTTGCATACGTTAATGAATTTGTCTGATGCTTTTCAAAATCACAGACGTGGAATAAATAATTGATACCGTATCAGCACTTACACACATGGGTTGAGGACGTCAAGCTGCCAGCCTGCAGAGGGGTGTGGGGACGACAAATAAAAACCCTGTCTTCACTGAATACTGACTATCTCTATGCATTATCAGTGGCAAATATTCAAAGCAATTTACTGAAAACAGGCAAAGAATTGCAAATCAGTAGACACTGGTTATAAATAGAATTCCTTATAAGAGGTTGTCGATAATCAATAACTTACTTCTCCTGGTGATTTTCAGTGTTTGTCTTTAAAAACAACCTTGACTGAACTAGGGGTTTGAAGAAGAGTGCATGAGTGATCAAGCATGGGATGAGGTATTGGAATTGTACATTTTAGGGTTAACCCTAA
Source organism: Argentina silus (assembly GCF_951799395.1). Classification (NCBI taxonomy): domain Eukaryota; kingdom Metazoa; phylum Chordata; class Actinopteri; order Argentiniformes; family Argentinidae; genus Argentina; species Argentina silus. The sequence goes on along the minus strand of NC_139659.1, from coordinate 19,204,844 downwards.
AAGGATTTTACAAGACATGAAACTCATGCTCAGGTTGGGATTACAAAGATCTGAACAACACCCGGAATGTGTTCATCCTTTAAAACCACTGCATCATTATGGAAGACTGCTTTGATACCACACCATTAAAGATCATTATTGTTCATTGTTATTTTGAGTGTGACTCTAATTGGCAAACCCTTTAAGAGTAACTGTTGGGGTAACAGACACAACACATTGCTTATGGTAAGAGTTCTCTGGAAACCTTCATTTGAAAAGTCACAGCTGGCTTCTCAAGTTTTTTTTTCTTTTTTTCTATCCCTCTTTGTATTGCACGTTTGGTTTTAATTTCTCTCTACAGAAGAAGTCACGGCACAAAAAGTAAAGAGGGATCATAAAAATACATTGGCAGAGAACACCTTTTTTTTTTCAGGCTAAAGGTATATATAAAAAGATGAGGTTTAATCAGCTAATTAAATAAACAAGATCTGAGGGTGGTTTTGTGCCAAAAAACAATTACGACATGCCATGGAGTAGAGGCTCTTGAAAGTTCAGTAGTCAGCAAAGAGGTAAAAATATGTCAAATCAAATGTGAGGAAAAGGGGAGAAATGGGGAAGAACTGCAAAAAAAAAAAAAACTATTTTTGTTGGCGTTTTGCAGTGCTGTAAAGTAAACAGCTGTGCAGAGCAGGACTGCTGCTTGGCACCCACAGGAAAGGGGGTCCCTCCCTTTTAATTAGCCCAGCTCACAAGATTAGGCCTCATTAGACTCCAACGCAGGACTGGAGCTAAAGCCCAGGCCTCCAGCGCATCCCACTTTAATTGCTTCTGTAATGGCCCCGGCTCAAGCCTTTGAAATTCCATTCCTGAGGGTAATCGGCCATGTTCGTCTGGGCCCGGGAAGCTTTGCCGAAGCTACCTTTCAGTGTGAAAGGGCTATTTGTCACACCTCGACACACATACAGAGACAGACAGACACACACACACACACACACACACACACATACGGCAGGTAAATATTATTGAATCACACACTCATTACAGACGTGACACAGGTGACTGGCAATATTATGATTATTATAGTTATTTATAAGGACTTTTTTTTTTCTCCATATAGATGTTTTACAGCATTAATAAGGGCCCCTGGCTTGAAAAACAAAGGCCACACAAAGACAAAAATTCAACCATAGAGCACACAATAGCACTAGAAAATGTATGTACAGTTGTTATCCTACTTCTCTCCATTCCCATGCCCCTCCCTTCCTTTTTCAAACAGTTTGTATGTTGACCAGCTTGACCTCTGACCTTTTCCTAATCCACAGTCACAATGAGAATACATTTAAGGTGTATGGAACACTGCTGCAAAGTAATATTTTTGGAATAACAATTCATCACTGAAAGGAAGATCTTTTAAACGACAATTACAAATGCATGTTTGTATAACCCCCAAACAGTAAATGTTCTCATCCCAGGAGCAATCTTCACCTGGAAAAAAACAAATCACTAAATAACAAAGGAATTCTAGAAATAAAAGGCAATAAAAACCACTTGCAGTACAAAATAATTTTGGGACAAAAATGGTGGTGATGGACAATGAGGAGTATATTCTTTTCAAAGTAGGTGAGGTGTTGAGGCAGGTGTCTGTCCTCGTTCTGCCCAACTTGAGTGTGCCAATGAGAAACATCCAATAAGATACAGCTCTGCTACCACAGAGCTTCCTGCTTCTCTCCATCCAACACATAAAAGGGTCCTTATGTCTGTGTGTGTGTGGTGTGTGTGTGTGTAGCCTTTTGAAGTGTGTTATTTTGAACGCAATCTTCCAGTCTTGAGTCATTTTAGCTCAATTGGAGCAGTCCTTGCCTCGTTGTGTTACTGTGTGGGTTCACTGTCTCCCTGTAGTATGTGCTGACTAAAGGTGCTTTGTTATGAATGATGGATCTGTGGAAATACCATAGTCCTTTCGGGGCCTAACAGTCTTTTCAGGGTCATCATCGGCCTTACTGAGAATGGACACTGGTGTGACAGTATAAACCATCATCTTCATCATAATCATTAGTCTTTCTTTCCTCCCTTCCTCCCTTCCTTCCTTCCTTCCTTCCTTCCTTCCTTCCATCCATCCATCCTTCCTTCCTTCCTTCCTTCCTTCCTTCTTCTCCTCCTCCTCCTCCTCCTCTTCCCCTTGAAACTGGAGGCTTCAGTTCTGTCGAGGGCGAGATCATGACTCCTTTCGAACCAAAGAAACATCCGACTGTTGGGAATGCAGTGTCTTTGGAAAAGCTATTGGCACTGGTTGCTGTATCCAGTGGCACTGAAAGCAGTTTCTGGAGTATGTATGGACAATCTGAATGAAGGGATGGATGGCGCAGAACATATTTAAAAGGTGGAGAAGGAGGAAGAGGAGGAGGAGGCTGGGAAGGAGAAGGCACAAGTTGCACTTTCAGCCACTCTTCTTCAGCAGACCTGAGAACGGGAAAGAGAGAGAGGAGATGGTTAAGTGACAGAGCAAGACGCAAGGCAGCAATGAGACCAAGAAGGCACCCTTCTTGTCTGTTTCCTGCCCTACTCTGCTAACGGTCTTAAAAAAAATTTGAAAAGGAAAATAATCTGAGCCAGCACAACGTGGTTCAGGTTGATACGATAGCTCTGTACAAGCGCTCAACCTGGTATGGAGCCGGACCCCCAACCCGCACCCTGCTGCCCCACCCCTCACCTTCTGGTCAGGCATCATGGCGTTGCCCTGCAGCGGGGCCAGGTGAGTGTTGAGCAGCGCGCCCCCTGGCCGGTCGTGCTCACAGAAGATGGTGCCGTTGACGTAGTGGAAGCGGTCACCAGGAACCAGGCGGTTCCTACAGGTTGCACAGGTGAAACACTGTAGAGAGACAGAGGGATGGGAGGAAGGGAAGGGAAGGGTAGAGAGAGAAGGGGTCAAGTTAACCTCGAGTGGTGTCACAAGATCCAGTTGTTAGGCTCAACTCACAATTGGTGTCATCTCGTGGTTTTCGTTAGGAAATATGAGAAAGGAAATCCTTTTGGTAACACTTTCTACAAGGCACACACACAACACCTTATAACTCATTAGTTATATCATATTGTAGTATATTAGGATGCATTATAATGCAGTCATACATGTCTCTGCCTATAATGTCTAAATATAATAAATATACTTCATTTAATATACTAATAATAGATGTCCCTAAAGTTGGACTCACCTTGAGGTGGTAGACGTTTCCCTGTGCTCGCATCACCATTTCACTGGCAGGGATGGACTGCCCACAGGCGCTGCACGCCCCACTGTGTCCAAACAACCTGCCGGGTCAACCCGAAAAACTCACGTTAGACAACGGCACCCACTTTGGTAACACGCAATTGAACGCACTGACCCTCTAAAACCAAGTCACACCTCGCAAATGAAACAATGCCGTAGTTTAGCACCTCTGCTTTACTTCTGCCCTCATTCAGTCAGCTTTCCCTATCCTGATCCAAACTTTCACCATGACATGCAAATCTGTGAAACTGTTCCCAGAACAGTGGTTATAGGGATAGAACATTCCAGTACGGTGTTTGAGGACAGCATCATCCGTCATGTAAATTAAAGTTCAAATTCACCTAAACATCTGTCATCCCAAGTTGTGTCACAGGACACATCTAAGGTAAGAAAATGACCGATTGTTTAATTCTGGAGTGTTCTATCCCTTTAAGGTCATTAACTAAGCACGAGTCTAGACTAGCGTGAGGATTGAACAGAAGGGATGCAGCGTGGAATGGTGGTTGGGAGACATGTGACTCTGTCTTGTGAGTGCTCAGCCAGCAGCTACAGATTCCAGGTGTTTTTTTTTTTTTACTGAACTTCTATTTTTTTCTCCAAGAGTGGCTGAATATATTTTAAAAGACACTTGAACTCATGTCATCATTTGGTACAAAGAGCTAGAAAAGAACACGATCCACACTTACTTTCCTATGAACTACCACTTGCCAAACAATCAATTATTGCCGCTTGTCAAAATACGTCCTCTTGTGACTTCACACCACATGCTACCAGCACAAAGAGCCCATCTCACTATCCTTCGAGCGCTGCGTAAACAGTTAACCACTCCAACAAGTTCTGATAGGAAGTGGCTCTTCCACTCTCATTACACCACCTTTATTGCTCCTTCTTTCTTGTGTGACACCTACCAGACCGGTTTGCCAGCTACTTCACCTTCTTCTCTCTCTTTCACCCCCTCCCACTACACAACCCCCCTCCCTCCCTCCCTCCCTTTCCCTATCAGTGTCCCAGCTCTGACTGCACACTGTAATGAATTTTTTGATCTTAATCCAAACAGTAATTTAATAAGAGAGCGCCCGAGAGGAACCCTGTTCTCCGTAATTAAGCCTCTCTCTCTCCCTCTCCCTCTCCCTCTCCCTCTCTCTCTCTCTCCCTCTCCCTCTCCCTCTCCCTCTCCCTCTCCCTCTCTCTCTCTCTCTCTCTCTCTCCCTCCAATACAAATTATTTCTAATTATTACTAGCATTGCTAAAAATGCTAACTGGAAGATGTTGCACATTGCTAAATAACCAGCCAAAGGATTTAAAACTGTCTGGAGCTGTAATGTCTGGGTGCAAGATTAAGTGCAGCCAACTAACTTACTGTGATCAAACCAACCTCATTGCACCCATTGATTCGTCTAGCTGGACTTTTCATATGACAACGCACATCAAATGTGGTACTTTGGCCACTACGCACTCAACACTTAAGCAATTTAAACAACATTCCTTTTTGCAAACATAGATCTTACTGCCAATCACATTGTCATTACAAATGTAAGTGCTTTATTTATTAGGGAGTGGTTCTAATTCCAGTATTATTGCTGGACTGATGTACAAAGTGCCCAGTGTCTCTGGCCAGCAGACCTCCAGTACAAGCGCTCCTGGGCCGCAGGTTTCCAGACTGCTCCGGATCTGCCCCAATGTTTGCCCTGGAGAGCGGCAGTGCCAACGTGGACACCCACACAATCCCTGTCTGTTACAGCAGCCAACCGCTCACACACACACACACACACACACAGACACACACAGACACACACAGACACACACAGACACACACAGACACACACACACGTCCAGACTGGGCCAGGAATTAAGTAAAACAGAGCAGGAGCAATTCTGTGGTGAGGCAATGGACGAATGCACAAACACACACTATTGGGAAGAATTTTCAGTCTTATGCTCCGTCTCACCTCACTTCACTTTCTCAGTCTCTCCTCACCTTTCAAAAATCCTTGGGTTTCGTCATTCAAATGCTTAAAAGAAATTCACCCACGCATAGCTGATGCCGTATTCCAGCGTTTCTGGTCAGCGTTTTTCAACTTGAAGTTGCTTCAATAGACCCTTAAGTAGACTAACACACCTAATCCTGCTGTGAGCCTCTACCTTTTGTGAGGACAAATGCAGGGATACTGTCCATCAGCTTTTTTTTTTTTTAATGGGCAAGTTCCCCCGACAAAGCCTACATAACACTTTCGTAAAAAAGACATAACACATGTCCGCTTTGGAGGGAGATGTGACAAGCTTTAGCAGTGTTGGTAGGAGTTATTTCAGTGGTTCAACTTGAAGTTGTTTCAATAGACCCTTAAGTAGACTAACACACCTAATCCTGCTGTGAGCCTCTACCTTTTGCATAACAGACCTCTCTAACATCCTGCCACGCCCTACCTGCGGTATTCACACAGTTGTCATTCACACTCAGACACCTAGCGTACAAATGTACCTACTCCTCCCTCTGCTTTCAGGAAACTGCCTGTGCTTGTTTGTTTAACATGAAGTGATGGAGCAGGCATCATCGGTTACGGAAAGTGGGGATTCGTAGCCCCTCCACCTCTTTATTAAAGGGATAGCTCAGTCAAATTTTAAAACAATTTGTGATAGGCCTAACATCTCAGGTCTGAACTGGATAATATTAGCAAAAAAAACAGCTAGTTGAGGGTTAGCCTGCTAGCTCATGCAAACTTGTATTCCATAACTACACTCATTCAGACTCAGCAGAGCTATTTCACACAAAAAACATTATTCTCCTTCCTTCTTCTCTCCTCTGATCCCCGATGGTATATATTCCAAGCAAATTGCTTCACTCCATCTGTATAAACAATATGGCAGGTACCACACCTGGCCTACCAGAATGTGAGGCGGAGCTAGTGCCCCCCCCCCTCCCCATTAGAGAAAATGGGTTAGGGTCCAGGGATCGATTTTTTTTACAGATTGAAATCCTCCCTCCTGAGGCTGTCCCTCCCTTCCTCACCTGATGTAGTCGGTCTTGCAGAGGATCATGCCCCCTTTGCTGTAGCAGGTGGTGCCAATCTCGCCCAGCTGGGCGTGGCAGCAGGAGCACTTGAGGCAGCGTGTGTGCCAGTAGCGCTCCATGGAGAAGAGCAGGAAGCGGTCGGCGATACGGCCGCCGCAACCTGCACACGAGCGGCCCACCGAGCCCCCACCACCACCACCCGTCACCGACACGGCTGATGCCTCCACCCGGCTGTTTACCATCGCTGGCCTGGAAGAGGGGAAGAGAGCATTGAGTGAGGTTGGGCAATCACAGGTGGTTCACTTGAGACTGGACAAATGCAGGGGGGCTGTCTAATCAGCTTTTTTTGAATGGGTAAGTTCCCACGACAAAGTCTACATAACACTTTCATAAAAAAAAAAGACATAACACGTGTCAGCTTTGGAGGGAGATGTGACAAGCTTTAGCAGTGTTGGTAAGAGTTATTTCAGTGGTTCAAAGGCATTTTAGTGCCTGGTCACATGTAGTGATACTGAACAGTGAGTCTGTTTGGGAGGAGGCAGGACAAGATTGAGTCAGGTTGTGCGACTGGAGGAGTACGAGCAGAGCACTGCTGCCTTTCATGTCCAATTCATTTTCATTGCACTTCAATAAGAAACGCGCACGCATATGGACATGAAAAAAAGGAAATGGGACAGGCAGAGCTCGTGCTGCTTCTTTTGTTTTTACAATTTGCTATTTTCAAAGTTGGATTTTCTAGCGAAACAGGGGATGATAAGACCGATGGACGTTTACAAGTAAACGTAAGTGCAAGTGGTTATTTACAGTAGCGCTGTGGGGTTCAATAGAAAGTACCTGGCCGGCCACAGACCTCGCCGCAAGTCACTGCAACAATGCCCATGTAAATGAGACCCTGCAGAACATTGAGATTCCTCGGGAATGTTTGGGAGAATTGCCACTCAGTCACTCCCGTTATCGTCATCTATCCTGAATGAATCGCTGCCATACTGTACACCCACCAAGGCCATGGGTGGCTGACTGAGGCCTCTTTCCTGTCTGTAGGATCTCTGAGTCCTATTGGTTATCTTGGCACCATAACCAATCAGTTGGCTTCAGGACCCCCTGGAAAAGAGATTAGGCCTATTCATTTAAAGGGGATACGGATGGACAATCCCCACCCCCTCCAAAAATGTGCACGTTTTAGGCAACTGGCACCCTGTATTCCATCTCTAGATAAACATACACAAATTCTCCACAGAAACCAAAGCCACACTCTGTTTGAGTCTGCTGTAAATAAGCTCGCATTGTAACTTGTCATGTGTTCCCAGGAGAAGGTTCTTTGATGTTGCAGAGTGCTGGTCAGTGAATACAGGTTTTGTGTGCCGTCTGTGTAGCCTACAGCCAACACACCACAAGGAAATAAGTCTAGGACTTGGTGATATCCTCAATGATTTTATTCATGTACTTGTAGGTTTTGTGTGTATGAGTGCTTGTTTTTAAAATGGCCTCATAAACTAAACGAAGAGCTGTTAATGTGAATGGGTATAGATCAACAAACTCGCTTTAGTGTTACACGGCTGACGTCACAGTGTTTTCAGTGTTGAAATCACTTTGTGCATAGGCACTTATTTATATATATATATATATATATATATATATAAAAACATTACACAAAACTAGTTTAATTCATCGGCATCCTTTGGGACACTGGATAATTAACAGCAACCTTTAATATATGAAGACACATTCCAAGTGTACCATTATCAGCTCCTATCTGGCTGTATCTCTGTATATCCGATCCTCCCATTTTTCCATTGCAAAATTGAACTGATTTCATGCACAGCTGGGGATAATATTGCTTTCGAATCACACTAACTAGAACCATACCAGCGCGCGACTCAGCAATGAGTCAGCCGTTGCTTTTCGCCGGCTTCATGATTCATAATTATGGCCAACAACAACACAAAATAATTGCAGGGACGGATTTCATTTTCCAAATGAACAACAGCATCCTAATTTGTCCTCCAGTGCTTCGGATTTCAGTGAGGGCATGTTTGGCTTTACGAGTTGCCCTTCCCACAAGACATTGCAGACTTGCCGCTGGTCCACCGCAGTAAAGTCGGCCGCCCCCGCTTTTTGGACGGTGGACACCTGGCTCCAATCAAGCAGTGGAGCTCCATACGAGAGGCCCAAGGGCTAAGCTGGACCGACCCCTCGTCACACAGGGCATCAACCCTACACCTCAGGAGCCCTGGCTATGTAAGAACCAATGAGCTAAGAGAGAGAGGAACCAAACACTGGTTGTACAATTTAATCCAATGTGCGCTTTTCAGCAGTGACGGGTTCAATTAGTTTACAGTATGTGCTCCGTTTCTTTATAAAAGCCTTCTGTGGGGCAGCTGTAACCCATCTGATTAGATTTCTACTGATGAGATCTTTTTTTATGCATTCGTTACACAAGCCTATAATAAGTGCTGATCTGACTGACTGACACACACACACACACACACACACACACACAGTATATCATACTTGTGTATTGGCAATATACATTTCTCTTTTTGATTGATGATAGTTGCACTAGGCTGTTTCTATATTCCCTTTCAAAAGACTGCCAAGCCAATCTTTCTGTGGGGTTGGAAAAACTCCCCATCCCAGGCAAGGCTGACAGAAAGGGGGAAAGATTATGCTGTAGCCTCAAATCAAAGACATTGTATGGAGGAGGAGGAGATGAGGAGAGCTTGGCTTGACGTCTGGACGTGGGGGATTGATGTCTGGAGACGCCGGTTATCTCATGCAGTTTCCTCTCTCTGTCCCTATGCTGGGGTCAACAGGCAACAGACAGGAGATGCCGAGTTCAGGTGTCAGAGGTCACGCACTGTGCCGCTCTGGTTGGGGGAGGTCAGCCAAGGGTCAGGAAAGGTTGACGGTACCACAGGAAGGCAAGGTGACCCAGCTTGCATCAGATATCAGATTCAGATACCAGCTGGGCAGTGCGCTTTCCCACGGCCAGGGTCAACGACAACCCTTACACTCTGCAAAATGCTCCACACCAGATGCAGCCCACTAAGAAAAAACATATTGACATACACCTGGTGCCACAGAAGGGTTTCCCTTGTGTGTTTACTTGTATAAAGACGTGGGTCATACAGCAATGTTCCATTAAAACAATTTTGAAGCTGGGCTAACAGATTTATTCAGCTGAAAAGGGCAATGGAGTTGGGAGGGATGGGAATATCATGGCAAAGCAATGGTAGGGGAAACGCTGCACTGACAAGGAGAGGGATGCAGAACCTTGTGCAACCATCATAATGACATACAGCTATAAACAATTATGAGATTACAGCAAAGAGGCCATTATGTACAATGAATACACTGCCTGTCTGGTGCGTTTACAGTTAGAACACAGACTCCTTACATGGCGCTCGCTGGTTCTCAGTCCGTTTCCTGTCTTCAGAGCCAGATTCTTCTCGCAGTGAATTACCAGTATGAAACATTTCACAGGGTTAGTTTCAGAAGGATAGCGAGTAATTTTATAATAAATGTATATAATTTTACTATACCCCAAAACATACATACATCTCTCTCTCTCTCTCTCTCTCTCTTCAATGTGTCAACAACTTCTTCCTCACCTCAGGCCTTTTTCTGGGCCACTGGCAATTTGCCTGCAGAACCAGTTTGACTCCCTTGACTCAAACAGATCATAACATGTTACAGGAAAGCCACGGCAGACCAAGTTCAACTCAAGGGGATAAGTGGGCTGCCGTTAAATGAATGATTAGTGCCCTGTTAGCTCAACTTAGCCTACATGCTGAGGCTTCAAAGATCTCCAGCAGCCAAGTGAAGTCTTAAATAGGATACACAGATGAACTCACTTTTAGCATTCCTGGTTGTACCTGTGACAAGTTGCGGCAGAATGCAATCACAGGCACACCTGGAGAAGTGTCAGCAGGCCCATATGCAAAGAAACACCAAATATCCCTTGCAGAAAAATGCTAATCTCATGAAAATGCAAATCCTACGTTTAATGTTCTTTTGCAACACACCGCATACTCAGAAACAATACCTGCGCAGCGCCCTAGGGGATGTCATCAGCTTCAGAGGGGGGAAGGCTGTGATATTTCAATGCAGAGCAAACCTGAACAATTACATTATCCTAAATGGGACTTAGGCAAGCTTATCCCCCTTGCTGAAAACACAAGACGCCCACCTATTTTTGTTGAGCGGGCAAGGACTTAGTGTTCCCCCTTATCACCTCCCAGCAGAACTTTGCAGAACTCTGTGTCTTAATAATGCCGACATGTAACCAAACCCTATGACAAAAAATAAGCAGGGCCATTCCTTGTGTTGGATCATCTTGGCTTTATGAATACAAACACAAAATGGGGGGTTTAAAGTCTATGAAACCATACCAGATTTAGAGAAAATGCCGGTACATCCACTGACTACAAAGTGAGGCTAAAACCTGAAGTCTAGACAGGGTAAAGAAGAGAAGGGTGTTCTTTTTTCAATAAAAGTTCTAGGGACTGCCTCTCAGCTTGTCCTTGACTAGGCTACTCTCTTTGGACTGATAAACAGGATTGAGTCCTTGCCCAGAGATTAGAGTCTATGGGGTCTGATTTGTAATAAGCCCAGTGTCTCCGTCTAGCTTTTGATGATAAATGAATCATCATCCAAAACAAAGGTGACTGCTCTGTTCCGCTCTAGTAATAGACTGATTGATGAAATAACCATTAAAAACAGAAGCTAATGAGTGGAAACACAATACCGTTGCTGTCTGAGGACAGACTGATGGATTGCATGTGGTTTCGGACTGACAGAGCAAATAATGGTTCATTCGCTGGACCCAACTGCATTTGGCCCTTCCTCATTGAATTCCTCACTTGTTGGGATACATACATTCAGTTTTCTTTTACTGGCAAGTTCTTTTAATTAGTTTTTATGTTCTTTTAAAACAGACATTTAGGTTGTATAACTTTACTGTCCAAAGCTATAATAAGTGCTAACTGTGTTTGTATTAGACCAACAGACCAAAATGTAGTGGGGCATAGTTGTCTAATCTCGTTTAAAATCAATTGATGTGCATCAACAAGTCCCCATATCTCACCAAAAGGGGGTTGGATTGAATTTCACATTAGACCAGTCACTTTGTAGAGAAGTATCGCTTCCTCTGCCTTAGGTAAACCTACACTAATGAAAACCTGTCAAACCCCAACGCCCTACCCCCCAGTTTAAATTAACAAATAACCCCGCTCACACAAGCGTGGGGAAGTCGTTCGTAATTAAAATAAATAAGCATGACTGCACCGTTAACAAGCACTATAAATAGTACCAATAGCCTAGTACAGTGAGCAATGGTCAGACCCGCTTGGCACCAAGGCAGATTAGCAATATATCCTTCTCTTTTAATAATGCGCTCAGGGGCCATAACTACACGCATCGCTGTTTCATTAAAACGGGTCTCTCTCTTTTTTTTTTTAATTAACACTCCGGCGCACAACTCCCCATTGTATATGGACTCCCTTGCAGCAGAGATGTAGTCAAGATACCGACAGCCCCTCACACAGCAATGACGAGAGAAACGTTAAGAAATATGGGTTACGTGCAGTAAAAGTGAGTCTTGTCCCATATATTGCCACTTGATAAAGTCAGAGGGGTAACTGAAATGTAGAAATCACTGCCGAATAGCCTGCGCTCTCGAATCTGTCCCAACACGTCAAAAAGGCAGGCCAGAGCAAAAATAACTTCTTGCATTTATTATTTTTCGTTTCGTGCCCATGGTCACCGGATGGTTTCTCTACAGACGTCCAAATACCGACTACATCTCTTTAATAATGCATTGAGGCGACCACTGTACAAAACATGCATAGCGCAGCGCTGCTCACCTTGCCGTTGTGGTAGTTTATGTGAAGTCACTGCGAAGAAATGATCACGATGGTGGCGCGCGCTACCACGAGACGTGCGTTTCTCTCAACTTCAACGAAGTCGCGGTTACAATGATGGATTTTTGCCGTTTTGAGAATGTAGCACTTTAAAACTGTTACTATGTATTCCGAGTGGAGAGTATGCAAACTAGTCCAGAAGTATTTATTCTTCTCTCACTTCTTTACGCAGAGAGTCGACTCATGAATTTCCAACGAAGACATCTGAAACGGTGAACATGGTGTATTCAATATTTTTCTCATATCAAAAAACCCCCGATAAACTAGGCCTATAAGAGCTCAGTTTCTAGTTCTTGTTCATGAGCACAGGACGCTATTTCTGCAAGGAAGGCAGGGCTGCTCTAGCTTAGTTCAAAGCCAACAGGGAACACACATTTAAATCACTCCTCCTGTGACGTCGTCGAGGTCCAGCCCCCGCAGCCATTGAACAGTAAGGGGGGTGTGGCACTTGACAGAATGATCGATGTCTGTTTAAGGAACTTTTGCCTATTTGTGGCTGTTTTAAATAGGCCATAATCACCACCGCTGAGCAATGTTGAAAAAGCAGTTCATTAGTCCTCAACCCACCTCCAACCTCCCTACGGCAGAAGACGTCCTGCTCCAATTTGTATCACTGCTGCTCTGACTCAAACATTGGCCTACTCATAGCTGTGCTGCAAATTACAGGCCAACTCCAGTGATGTCAACTTGTTATTAGCGCATTTTTGCCAAATCAGGAAGTGTTTCAGATGTTTGAATCATCTGAATATTCAAATTAAACAAAATAGCTTATATAGGCAGAGGCAGAACTAAAATATACAATTGCTTAATAGACGTGCTAATGAACCATACAAAGAAAGAAATGCTTTGGGATCCCAGTGGATAAACTGTGCGGTTCTCACTCTCACCAGTGGTGCTGCATGCAGTGCAACCCGCTCAAAATCAGGGGCAACATGGCCTGGGGAAATACACAATTACTGGCGTATGCAAACTCTGGTTAGGTTTTACTTCACAATCAAAACAGCAACATAATTTAACTGTAGCATAAGCCCCTTAGAAGTCCAATTAGTCCACAACACATTCTCTATGAATCATACCCAACATTGGCCTACTCATAGCTGTGCTGCAAATTACAGGCCAACTCCAGTGATATGTCAACTTCTTATTAAGTTGGGATTGTTCACCCAAATTACAAAATCACATATTTGGTTCTGTACCCTGAAAGGACAGACTTCAATTCACACTTTGCATCTGTTTGTCTGGGCACTGTAACTTACAGCTAATTGTTAGCATGTTTAACCAAAACCCAATGCAAGTGAGGTGCTACGAAGCAATATAAGAAATTCAACCAATGGGAATCCAGGAGAATAGTTACAGAACAGGCCTACTTATAGAAAAGAATAGGCATAATAATACATAATAACATTCTAATTCTAGGTTTGGAACTATGAAATGGAGAAACAACATGTGGAGCTCTGGCAGGACCACTGCCTTTTTGATATACAGGTATCTAGTGAAAATGATCATGATTATTACAAATTCCAATTATTTTTGAAGAATAGACAGCCCCTGCTGTCCGCACCAGCTATTGTGTCCAAATCTCCTTTTATGTGTTTTGGGGGGATTTTTCTCAGTGCATAAGAAGGATATGTTTACAGCTGAAATGTCTTACTATTTCATGGCCAGGGCCATTTCTGCCGTTGCCCTGGCAATGAACAAACTTTGAAGGGGAGGGTGAGAGGGGGCTCTGTCGCACTGTCCCAGTATGAGAGCAACCATCAGGTTTGCTTGTGCAGTGTACATTGCATCAGGACAAGGTGAAGTGGAGAATTTGTCTTGCAGTATAAGACACTCAACGGTTGGAATTGTCTGTGTTTGAAGTCACACAGTGTCCGCCTGGCTTAACATGGATAGTCCTACACACACACACACACTGCACAAAGTGTGCTGAAATTTGGCCCATGACTTTACTTGCAATCATGTCAGCCAATGTTCCCTCAGCCCTGTGTTCTAAACCAGGGGTCGGTAACCCAAATGATAGGAAGAGCAATTATTTCAATAATCTAGTATTTTCTGAGCTGCACAATGTTTAAGAGGGGAAAAAAACTGAAAAGAGGGACATTTATAGACAAAAACTTGATGTTTAATTGATAACAAGTATTTTACATAGCCTATACTTTTTTACACTGTTGATGTACATTGGTCTTTTAGTGAGTTGATCCACTGTTGCTTGAATGAATATTCACATATTCAAACATACTGTTTAGAAGTGTTTAAGAGGTCCAATGGCCTTGCGTATTTGTGCTAAATATGATGAAAATAACTTCTGTAAATGCCAAGACTTCTTCAACTCAGAAATGTGTTTCCTGTCACCGAGACCATAACCTTCTGTCATTCATAATGATTAAATATAAAATAATAACAAAAGATATACATTCTGACATGCAGGGATACAGTAACACCCTTTTCACCTCAGAAAATGCACTTTGGGTTACTGTGACCTTAACTGTGACCTTAAGGTCATAGTGATTGTAGGTCCCATATATACCCTTACATATTTGTGCCATACATAATTGAAATTGATTGAATAGATGCTGAAATAATCATCCTTTTCTATCTTATAACGATACGCATTTGTGACTATTTTTATTGACATTGGTTCAGTGGAATATAGGGAATATAGAGCTGAGGGAACATAGAACAGACCCCCTCTTTTTACTGAAGGGACCTAAACTAACAGGGTAATACTGTACCTCTAACCACAATGTGGGTTTCAACTCGAGCGAATTGATAGCAGGTCCGGTGTGGACCCCTGTCAGCGCCTTTAATTACGTGGTTATTTATATAGTCTACCTTCTCCCTCTCGTGGCCCAACTACAGCCTGTGCCGCGGCCATATATCACATCACAACACCTGCGGAGGCGCGTAATAACTACAGCAGATTTTTACTGTCTGCGAGAATGCTGCTTAGGGACCGCAGGTCTCAGTGGTTATTTGGTTATGTGTTCTTTTTATAGGCTTATTAACCAAAAATATGCGAGCACGTATGCCTCTCAATCTGCCTTTTGTCCATTTGAAGCATAAACCAGGAACTTTGAGTTGCTCAAAGCCTGGTGAGACAAGGCTATAACCAGGACCAAACAATGTATGCGTAATTACGCACAGACTGTTATGCCAAATAGTCTGTAAGCAGCTGTGTTGGTGCCTTGATCAAAATACAGCACATACCATATGATGGTATTGACAAACATTACATTGGCACAGATGGCTTTCCTTTCCATTACAACGTTTAAATAGTTTTCTCACAATTACTCATTACTTTATTATTAACCCATGGTTGTGAATAAGCAAAAGTTACCTCATTGCAATGCAATTCCAGAATGGATTTTATTTTCAAGGCAGTATGTTAATCTATAAAACGTATATGTTACAGACTCTGATATAGGTTTTTTGGGGGGATTAATTAAAAAAAACAATGATCTGGTTTCTGGGCAGCTTTAAGTAAAGCATGTTTAATTAAAAGACTCATCCTCAAGTACAACCACTTCTATATGACGTAGACGGTTTTCAGTGAATATTATTTACAATGTATTTGAACATGATAGACCCAATTTATGTCTTCATGATGTTTGTCAAATATTTGGGCGACATCTTGTGGCCAAGTGTTCAGGCTATTGTTGATGCTGTTCCAATTGCAATATACACTCACCAAACACTTCATTAGGAACACTATACTAATACTGGGTAGGGCCTCCCTTTGCTCTCAAAACAGCCTCAATTCTTTGTGGCATTGATTTCACAAGATGTTGGAAACATTCCTTTGAGATTCTGGTCCATGATGACATGATTGCATCACGCAATTCCTGCAGATTCCAGATTTTTCAGGTGCACTTTCAAGCTGTGAATCTCCTGTTCTACCACATCCCAAAGGTGTTCTATTGGATTCAGATCCGGTGACTGGGAAGGCCACTGAAGAACACTGAACTCTTTGTCATGTTCATGAAACCAGTTTGAGATGACTTTTGCTTTGTGATATGGCGCATTATCATACTGGAAGTAGCTATTAGAAGATGGGTAAATTGTGGCCATGAAGGGAAGCACATGGTCAGCAACAATACTCAAATAGGCTGTGGCATTCAAACGATGATTGATCGGTATTAACGGGCCCAAAGTGTGAAAGCATTCCCCACACCATTACACCACCTACACCATGAGAAAGTGTACAGGTATTCCTAATAAAGTGTTAAGATTAGATTAGATTAGATTAGATTCAACTTTATTGTCATTGTGCAGAGTACAAGTACAGAGACAACGAAATGCAGTTAGCGTCTAACCAGAAGTGCAAAATAGCAGAAAGTGCAATGAACAGTATTTACAGGTAGTGCAATATATGATCAGTGGTAGTGCAGTATAATATAGTATAATATAAGCAGTATAATATAGCAGTGCAGTATAGCAGTATATGAGTAGCAGTAGCATTATAGCAGAATAAATAGTTACAGTATGAGCAGTGTAGCAGCATATGAGCTGTATGTGTAATGCAGTCTAGCAGTATATATGTATTAACAGTAACATGAGGTAGATGCAGAATAAATATAAATATGGAATGCCGTATAAACAGTATAAACAAGTATGTACAGTATGTGCAGTAGTATTAAAGAAAATATAGGATATGTGCATTATGTGCATTATGAACAGTATGAACAGTATGGACAGGTATGTACAGAAGAGCAGTGGTATTGAGTAAGAGCAGGGGAGGGGAGTAATAGTGCAATAGTGCAATTGTCCGGGTGGGGGGGGGGGGGGGGGGGGTGGGGGTTGCAGGGGTAGTAGGTTGTCAGGTAGGTGTAGTGTTCGAGTTCAGCAGGGTGACAGCCGCAGGGAAGAAGCTGCCTCTGAACCTACTGGTTCGGGTGCGGAGAGACCTGTAGCGCCTCCCGGAGGGGAGTGGGGTGAAAAGTCTATGGTTGGGGTGAGAGATGTCCTTGACGATGCTGCGTGCCTTACGCAAGCATCGTTTGCCCTGGACAGCCTCGATGGAGGGGAGTGAGGAACCGGTGATGCGTTGGGCAGTTTTCACCACCCTCTGCAGTGCTTTCCGGTCCGATGCCGAGCAGTTGCCATACCATACTGTGACACAGTTGGTAAGGATACTCTCGATGGTGCAGCGGTAGAAGTTCACCAGGATCTGAGGAGATAGATGGACCTTCTTTAGTCTCCTCAGGAAGAAGAGACGCTGGTGAGCCTTCTTTATCAGGGTGGAGGTGTTGAGGGTCCAGGAGAGGTCCTCAGAGATGTGGACACCCAGAAACTTGAAGCTGGTGAGTGTATTTAGAATATAATATATCGCACCAACAGCTAAAACACATCGTTTGAATTGAAAAAAAGTAACTTATTTCAATATACTTCTCCAAATAGAATATGAGTGGACTGAAGACTAGGTTGTAAATTATATGGGCTGTCTTATTTCTTGTGAAACGAAATGGGTGCTTACCCACAGTTCAACAAACTTAACTTACTTTGTAAATGTGACTCCAAACCACAGTAATTAATGATTTATATCGCGTTTTCATGCTTTTGTAACATAATAAGTAGCAGTACCATAGACTAGCCTAGCCAGATAATGGAAGGGCGCAGTACTCAATAAACGCCAACCCCGCCCTAAGTCCCAAAAGGTCAGGGTAGGTCCACCGAGGCCATGGCCCTGGGCTTTTTTTGGGCTGGTCCTCAGAGATGAGAACAAAAAAGTCTGAGACTTTGGGCCAAGCACCGGTGTAAAAAGTGACAGTGTAAATGCACCATTAGCTTACATCCTACACCACATGTGGTGATGCTTTATCATTCCCTACCCGATCCCTGTATGTCAATGGTCTATCCCACTGTCTCAGGTTTCTGCATCTGTCTCATCATTAACATGTATAATCTGCTCGACCAGTCAATTTGCCACCCAGCAAGAATGCAGGGGTTTGGTCAGGCAGGACCCCTCTGATGCAGGGGTTTGGTGAGGCAGGACCCCTCTGAAACTCCCAAGTGGTCTCCCTATAGTATCAATGATGTTGGTTTCAAAGAGGAAGAGAGTCCTGTGTGATAATATTCAAATCCCTTTCTGCATACAAAGGCTTCAACCTCCCCCCCCCCCTCCCTCCCCCAGGCCCCAAGGGTGATCAGGACCAACCATTCTTTGATGGGGCACCTGAGAGTCCCCATCCCTCACAATGGCTGCCGGGGTAAATGGAGGGGATCTCTTTTATCTCTCTTTCTCCCTGTCCTCTACCTCCACTATCCTATTGTTTTTTCAGAAACTAATACCTTTCAATGAGACAGAGGCAACGACTTAAAACCCTCATAGTTAAAACCCTCAGGTTATATGAAACGACTGGCTGTTGGGGAGGGTGTGAAAGTGTCCCAGAAAGACAAAGGGGAACATGAAAGGGAGATAGAGCTGATTAAAAAGGTCTCACTGTCTGCAAAATCTTGGGATTTGCTGTTGGGCTACTGATGTCAATAAGGGCTGTGATAGAGTTGACCAAAACCAGTCACTTTAAACAGGATTTAAAAACAATATAGATGTAGACTTATAATAAGGACATGATGGTAGAATAATAGGGTAGTTAACTTAGCAGATCCAGCACTATAACCAACATACAAATTCACATGTTCAACTCTGCACCTCTAGTATACTTCCTGTTTCCTATATGTGTACAGAGCCACCTTGTGGTGGAATCAGGTAGTGAATAAAGAATGCAGTATACAACAATAGGTACACTCTTCATACAGTACATGCCTACCTCAACCTTTAGTTGCAAAACGAAGGTCTTGGATGCCCATAGAGACCTTTGTGCTTGCATAACTGCCACTAATTGCATTTCAGCTTGACTCTTGTGATTGTCATTCTTTGAGATTCTAGCTTCCGAGATTAGTATTTTTGTTATGTACAGTATGCAGAGAGAAGTAAAGAACAGTTAGTAAAAAGACATTTCAAATGACATAACAAAAAATTGTTAAAATGTCCACCAAGGTTGACCAAGAGTATATCCAGAAGGCCTCTTATCTTTAAAATGTTCCTAATGTCGTCTGGTATTAATGTTTCTAATGTCGTCTAGTATACATTAGTATTTAGTACCAAGTGTCATACTCGTATCATAAAGTGTATGATTATTTCACCTATAAGCTGGACTATGGTAACACACACACACACAAAAGTTTGACAATCACTGTGTTAGAGCATTATTGCCAGTAGAGGGAAGTATTTCCAGCGCTTTCAAAGATGCAGGACTGAGACACACACACACACACACACACACACACACACACACACACACACACACACACACACACACACACACACACACATACACACACACACACACACACACACACATACACATACACACGCACACACACACGTCACAAGTGTGTGACTTATCTGCATGTCATTGTAAAAGACAATTGGATAACTGACCATTCATCAATTGACCATTGACTGTAAATATGGTGTGTTCAGCTGCTGTCTGAAAGTCGGAGATACGAGTCCTCAAGTGGGAAATAATCACTAGAGTAATTATTACTATGTCACACATGAAAGGTCAATTTATACAAAATCAATTCATCACAATTGGAATGTCCCTAACCAACCTTTGACATGATCCGAAGTGCCACGATACACAGATTGGGTGAGACCAACCCATCAGTTTCTGAAAGGACGCTGATTGGCAAGAATAGATCTGTAACTGTGGAGAATAACAATAGTGAACGGAGTGATTCCAGGATCAGATCGAGCTGTCTGATTTCCAAAATCTGCCAGATAGATCTGATCCTGCATAGCAAAAAAGAATCGGGATCATTCTGATACTGGCATTCAAAGTTTTCAAATACTGGGCCCAGGCAAAGCTTGCCCTAAGCGGGGATTGAACTCAGTCCTTCCGCTTGCCAACTGCCCGCGCTAGCTACTGCCCCAAAAGACTTAACACCCATGGTGGAGATGCTAATAGGCCTTATACAGGGTTGTTATAATACAATAGGAAAATGTGTCAATATCTAGGAAAAAATAGCTAGTATTTCCACGATTCTTGATTTGAGTATAGTTGTGTATTATATACAGTATGTCAATGTGTGGTTTCTCTTCCTCCTTTCTTCCCACCACCTCCCACCTGCGAGCCTAGAGCTACGGACATATTTCCTCTTCCTCCGTCAGGGCCGTGCTGAAACTCACAGCTCTCTGTGAGGCCGCGCTACACCTGGAACTTCCTGTCTGCTTTCTCAGCCAATGTACACTCTGTCCACGCAGCGCAAAGACACTGGAAATCATTACACACACACACACGCACACGCACACACGCACGCATATGCATTTATACACATGCACACGCCCAGCCAGACCGATCGACACACGCACACACACACTCACACTCACACTCACACTCACACTCACACACACACACACACACACACACACACACACACACACACACACATACACACACACACACACACACACACACACACACACACACACATCTCCCCCCTCTTTCCACCCTTGTGTCCTTTCTGTTCCTAAAGTGCAGACATCCTGCTACATAACAGCTGATAACTGCTGGGAGAATTGCTAAATATTATGCCGAAACTACTATAAATCCTCATTTCAAGTACTAGAAAATAAAGTTTCTCACTTCTTTAGAACAACAGTCTTGAATTGGTCCTGCTCTTGAGCCTCAACGTTGTTTCACTGTAATAGTAATTCTATTTCATATTGTTAATACATTTTATTTATCTTAATGCCACTGTCAATTATATTTCAGTATGTTCAAACAATGAAATATACCCCATGCAAATGATGAATATGATTCTGTTTTCCTAGGCAGAAGCCACGCTGCAACTTGAATTCCAAAAAAATAATTTCCACTTCAACACTGACAACATAACTCCTCTCAAAGCAAGAAGGGAATGTTACCCTGTCTGATGCTGTGGATATGTTTCAGTGAAAACAGCAGAGCTTCTTCTCTCTGCTTCTACTGACACTTCTAGGTCAAACTTCAGATTAAGGCTAGCTGACAAATGCGGTATTTAGTCATTGCAGAAACAGTAGTGTTTGTACTTTTGTACTTTTTGTACCCACCACAATTGTAGTTGTGGTGGGTAACAGTAGTCCTTGCAATTGTAGCACCAGTATTAGTGTGTTACCATGTGTCTATAATGGGATCTACAGTGCCCTGCATAATTATTGGGACAGTGAAGCATTTTTCTTCTTCCTTTGGTTCTATACTACAAAAGTTTGGATTTGAAATCAAACAATTAATATTAGGTTAAAGTATAGATTGTCAGCTTTTATTTGAGGGTATTTGCATACTGTACATATTGGTTTCACCATTTAGAAATGACAACACTTTTTATACAAAGTCCCCATATTTCAGGGCACCAAAAGTTTTGGGATCAATTCATGTCCAAATGAAGCTATGTGTTTCTTTTGTATTTATTTATTTTTGTTTGTTTCAATGTAAAAATTAAGAGCTTCCGATGACCAAATATGGCAACCTGTTGACATAGGCTAGCTAGTGCGCTGACTCTGTGGGTAGTTAAACATTCTGGAGAGACAGAGAAAGAGATTTATTGAGAGAGACAAATTTATTGAGTTTTTTTGTTCGATTTCTATCTATAATCTAATAACCAGTCAGCTAACAAGGCAGCAAACTATCCAGCTTACTAGCTTGGTCGAATTTGTGACATTTGTGATCCAGTATAGCAATATTGGGTGTGTGTGCTATGTTCCCTCAGCCCTATCTTAGCTTAAGTTACTAGCAGGTTAGCTTGAGTTGCTGACAGGTTAACCTAAGTTGCTAGCATGTTAGCTTGAGTTTCTGGCAGGTTAGCTTAAGTTGCTAGCATGTTAGCTTGAGTTTCTGGCAGGTTAGCTTAAGTTGCATGTCAGACAACTAGTTAGGGGGTGAGACGTGACAATTAGAGTAGGTTACGGTAAGGGTTAAAGTTAGGTTAATGCTAGCTAGGGTAGCTGAGGGAACATCGGGCTGAGGGAACATAGACACGATCCCCAGTACAGCACAGCCTTGGTGGAAAGAAATTCCCTTCTGGCAGAGTGTGCTCTGGAGCCAGACACCATCCAAACATGACAGGAGGTCTTGACTTGGAAGACTGGAAGGAGACGGAGATAAACGGGGGACCAGGCCACGAGTGCATGAACTTTGATGATGAGAGTGTTGGCGGGGGGACAGGGGCCAGAGGACAGCCCGGTGGAACCGCCAGGGACAGAGACCACAGACCAATGCTGTGGTGTCATCTGAATAGAATTGATAGGATGAGTTCTCATTGGTTCTCCTTGCAAACAGCTCTTAATTTAAATATTATGGTATAAAAACAGAAGGCAGGTTCTTTCTCTTTTGTGTCCTGGTCAGAGGTCCCAGTTGTTGTTTTGTGAGCACAGTAACAGGTCATGTGGTCTGTCTTTGTTTCTCTCTCTCTCTCTCTCTCTCTCTCTCTACCTCTCTCTCTTTCTATCATTTACCATGAGGGTAGAATGTAACATTTCTCTATGATGTGTTTGCCTTGTAATAATTTTATACATTTACAGCCTTAAAGCCTTAAATTAAAGTTAAGTTAAAGCCTCATTTGATTCATTCTAACGTGATCATTCTTGCACTAATCAACACAAACTCAACAATTATTTGCACATGATGTTAATAAAATTACTTGGAGTCAGATTATTAATATTAAGATATGCCTTGCTATTAAAAGTACATTTCCTTGCCAACCCTTTGTATTGTAACTGCCATCATATAAGGCCCTACAGTCCTTACTACTTAACTTCAGCAGCTAATAACATTTAAATGTTGGAATACCACAAGTTGTTATCCAAACACACTCGACCACACACACTTTTCCATTGCCAGAGGATCCTGCTGAACGGTCCATGTGATATACAATATATATTTGTGGTTGGATAGCTGTGTTGAGTGTGTTGGGGCTTAACCAGGTGATAGGCAATAGCTCTTTGAATGTAATAGTTTACTATGAACCGAAATAAAGTATTCAAAATGTGTGTGTCACTCTTGGCATCACTACTGCCAAATATGTATGCATCAGCATGGGCATAGTTGTAGTACTGTAGTACTGTAGTAGTAGTAGTAGTCGTAGTAGTCGTAGTAGTAGTAGTACTTTAGAAGTGGCGGTGGAACCAGAGGCAGTAGAAATAATCCCTTCTGGCATCACTGTTGACAGCAAGAATGCATCAGCATGCAGCAGGGTAAGGGTAGGGGGGTCAGTGTGGAGAGAGGGCCCAGAGCGTAGGGGGAGAGTGGCAGGGTCTGAAGAACAAGGATACAGTGTGTGGTATTTGTGAGGCGGCTGCAATGTTTGCTATGTGAAGCTGGGCCAGGACGAGTTGTACAAACCAAAAGGAACTTGAACCAGGGCCTTAACCCTGGCCTACAGTTTCACAGCAAACAACTCTGTCAGGTGGGTCTCTGTCCCTCCTAAATCTCCTCTGAGGTCCTAGTTTCTCACATGGTTCAGGGTGTTCCACAAGGCACTGTTTTGGGTCCCATTACAAAGATTCTGACAAACTGATTTGTGGTGGTCAATGTAAATCTCAGGGGTGTGCGGTGCACAGAGGCAAGGGAGGCAGTGCCTTCTCAAAATGTTTATTAAAAAATCTATTGAATTTTCATGTAAAACGCAAGAATAAAACATCTTAATTTGTCAAGAAATATGAGATATCAGAGCGCTGAAATTTTAAGACAAATAGAAAAGCTTACAACAGCAACCTAAAAGCATAGTGGTCAGAGACAATATTGTTTCTGCCTTTAAGTATGAACATTTGGACATGCTCCATGATCCCCCCCCAAACCCCCCTCGTTCTCTGCCTCAGAGGCAGGAATATTTGTTCCTATACAAACGAATCATGAGTGTTTTTAAGAGAGACATAAGTAAATCCAAAGATGAAAACAGCTTAGTTTAGACTGTGGATTGAACAAATTAAATAAAAATAACAGAATAGTTTTGGCCACAAAATTGTGTCAATCTAGTCCCAAGTGTAGTGTATACTGTTGTACAAAAGTTGTTGGCGAGCACCAAAGCAAACAAAGTCACAAAGTTCGACAACACCTGAAATGATAATATAGCACACATTCATTTTTGTAGAAATACATATATTTTTCATACATTTATAAAATATTACAATGGACACTACCATTACAGGACATACACTTGAATATATTAGACAAAAATAAAGTTTATATAAATTAACATAATAATTTCTGGATCCAATATTGTTTATATTCTGTGCACCTCAAAAAAGGAGGTAATATCTTAAACAAGTCACTCCATCACAGGTGAAGTCTATACAAATAAAGAGCATACAAAACATACATATACACTTGATGACAAACAAATCAACAATATCTAACTGTACAAAGTATGGTAAATACATATTTACACACATATCCATTACAAACAAAAACAGGGAAATTAAGTCAAAATCAACAATAAAACATGAATAAGTTACAAAGATCAATTTTAAGCCTCTACATGTTTAGCAATAATTAATATTTCTGTGTGTAAACCATTTCTGTGTGCATTTCTATTCTTGCCCATCAAATTCGATAGGAGGTCAATAGAGATCAGTTGTACAGGGATGCATGCTATCAGCAACAGATCCCCTTACTCAAGAAAAAGGAAAGCAAAACAGACAGCTGGAAAAACTCAAAGGTTATTATGAACACTACCATTGTCAGATGTGGCTGCTCATGCTAGGTAAACAACGTCTCTACTATTAGATTATTTTGGAGACATGCCTGTCTGATATTTAGTCTAAACTCTTCATTTGGTAAGCAACACAAGTCTCAAACAATACAATTAACAGTACAAAGTACAATTTACAATTCCCAATTTAACAGTAAAATGCACTCCCACCAGTGCTTTAGTCTTTAAGACTAAGAGTCAGTCTGTCTATCACTGAAATGAGATGGAGGAGCTTATTTTTGGGTGGAGGGTGTAGACCAAGATGAAGGGGAAGTTGCCAGCTATTTCAGGCGATCAAGAGTGAATGGGTTGTCTACACAAGAAGGCAGCTGTGAAAGTAAATGAGTCCACTGCCTCTCAGAAGTGTCTTTCCTTCATTTGATTGGGCCTTTCAATATGGAGCATGGGCAGGAGTAAGTGAAGACAACTGAGTTTGGGTAAGCATGAGTTATTGGGTTAAGGGTTAGAGCCAGGCTTAATCCTGGGGGCAAAGGTTAGAGTTGGGGCAAGGGCAAGTTCTTGAGGGAAGGATTGGGATTCAGTTAAATTGAGGCCAGGGCGATGCTGGAGTTTAAGGCTGGGCCTCAGAGTGCTGGAGATAGGGTAGGGACTAGTTCTTGGGGGCAAGGACTGGGTTGGGGGGTGCATGCCGGGGATTAGGGCAGGGGTTCTTGGAAACGGATGGGAGAGATTGCTGGGATTTAATGCTGGGACTCAACGGGTGAAGAAATTGAGGACAACACTGGGGACAAGTCCTTGGGCTCAGTGGGTGAAGGTATGGATGTCGTTGGGCAGACTGAGGGAGTCCGGGGAGGCCAGCCCTTGACTCTGACAGCTCTGGCTACAGCGGCAGCGCTGGATCCACATGATGCTACGTGTGAAGTCCTGACGCCCACCAGGGCAGTGGAAGTGAAGGCGCACTGTGCGCGTCAGCGAGGGGGTGCAGCAGCGGCCATCAGCGCACGAGCCACAGGAGCGGGGACGGTAGCGGCGTGCTGTGGAGCAGCCGGCGAAGGTGATCTGGATAGGCTTACGGGGACGCACCGTGCGCTGGCACTTCTTCTCTTTCTGTGTTAGAGAGAAGAATGGGGTCACAGGTCAGAATGGGGTCACAGGTCAGAAAACATACATATTGACATGTTGATCTAATATGTGTTTTTACATATAACAACATATAAAACAAAGATAATAACCTGTACAGTGGCCAATATAGTATACTATAGTCAGACAGACCCTGCTTAGAATGGCAATAAACCAATTTACTATCTATCTAATTCTGAATGATAAACATTGTGATCAACAGTCTGGTACTGACCATGTCCATGGCTTACCTTGCCAAAAGGAATGGGGGCAATGTCACACTGCCTGATCTGGCACAATCGCGTCTCTCTTGCCAATCGGCACTCAGCATTGCTATTGGTCACTCGGCTGGAGACGCCCATCCCACACGTGGCTGAGCAAGGCGACCAATCAGTGGTTTGCAGGAAGCAGGTTGAGGGAAGTAAGGCATGCGACTGGGGGGAGGAGATCCACTCTGTAAGTTTAGAGGACCAAATATTGAGCCTTGAGGAACACCATTCTCCTTCAGTAACATGGTGCTGTCATAGGCAGGATTGATGTTAATTCCAATTTAAATTTAAATTAATTCATAAATTACAAAATAAAAACATTTGAAATCATTGTATACCTTGATATGGGGCTCCAGCACTAGAGTCCCAGGGGGTGGGGACCATGAGCAGCTCATTGCTGGTCAGATCGGGTTGCTGAGGTGGGGAGGGGGCAGGTGTGCGGTTAGCTTCTCCTGAGTCCTCGTCAATATGGTTGTCATCATCACAGAGCCACTCCTCGCAGCAGCGGCCAGGCAGTCGTGCCAGCCTTGGGCGGGAGCAACGCCAGTCTGGCAGGGGCACCTGGTGGGGGCAGAGGGGCATGCAGCCCACCACCCCATCCATGCAGCTGCACTGGTGCTGGCAACTAGGCTGGAAGTCTTCCCCATGCTGGTAGACTCGGCCGTTCAGCTCACAGGGGCGACCCATAACCTCAGCTAGGCAGGGGTAATACAATGTTAGGACTGTGAGGTCACAATGTAGCATGACAAGGTCACAGTGTTAGGACTATGAGGTCATTTTATAGAACTATGAGGTCACTGTAGAATTATGAAATCACAATGTAGCACTACAAGGTCACAATGTTAGGATTATGAACCCCCCTTACCTCGACACAGGCCTGTCTCCGGGTCTCCTCCAGCCCCTAGGTGGCAGTGCAGGCCCTTGATGTGGTCGCAGGGCTGGCTGGGTTTGCAGTCCTGGTTGAACTGCCTGGCACACACTTTACAGCAGCCGCAGGAGTCTGTCACCCAGCTGACGCCAAGCGGGCATGAGGGCGGCGAGGGGGGGCACGAGCACTGACGTGGGCATTCACCTTGCACCTGGATAACACATAATGGAACGAGAGAGAGAGAGAGAAAGACAGAGAGTTATATGTTGATTCAGATGATCCAGAGGGAGTACGATGCTATTGCCTCAAGACATTGAGTTTTTTCCCTTGATGGTAAAGGTTAGCATTTGGGGAGGGTAAGCCTAAGAGCAGCTTCTACACTAAAAGGCATTGAGGAATGGCATGCCTTTGCTATTTGAAGCCCCACAGAGGACTGCTTGTGCTGTGCAGAGAGGTAATTTTCAGTCTATGTAAAAAATAATAATTATTATGCTATAAAATGAAAAGCATCTTAGGTCTCCTGATTTACCAGAAAGTGAACTGTGGGAAGACGTAGAGAAATAGAAGCAAACTCAATACAGAAATATCTGAAAGTATGTCATTAGAACTGTAGTTCTGGTCGAGGTAAACAGACATGATTCTGAGAATGTGACACAATACACATTCCTCCAATCTGTCAACCTACCAGATTGGTAGCCTTGCCACCTCAGACGCTGAGGCATAAACATGCTGCCACATGCTGTGAACAGAGGATGCATATCTGTCCCTACCGCTCAAAGGTACATCCAACTGTATAACACAGATGCACACTAAAGCATCATGAAATAGACTTTTGATGGTACCCTTGGACGGTGGATGGGATCCATGTCCAATCATTATTTCCCCTAGTATAACACAGCGGTATCGCATCCAAAAATGCGATGAATTAAATATTGATTCAAAGATCTCTATAGTTTTAGTCAATAGATTTTTTGCATTGATCATTAGAAATTAATTAATTGACCGTGTTTGTTCATTTCATTTATTGTATAGGTCATATGCGCTCTTTCACATAAAAATACCAAGGATAGGATAATATAATCCATACATGGCCATATCATTTTAAAAAAAGCTTTGGGATATAAACAAATATGGCTGAGCTCCATTTGACGATGTAATAACTGACAGGAATTATAGAGCAGAAATACAAAATTAGAAACTTACCAGCATGACAGTGCAGGATAGGAACACCAGAGAAGAGATGCTTGCTTGTCTCATCTTTGTCCACAAAGAAAACATGATTTGCTCACATGTGAAAAAGATTGATGTGAAGCTATCCCAATATGTCAGTGTTGAAAGATGCAGTGATGAACCAACTGCGAAGAAGAGGAGCTGTTCACTGCTATAGAAAATGGTATCTTCCTATGTCTTCTGATCCATCCAGTGGAGATATAGGTCAAACCTTTAGGTATCTGTATTTTGCTGTAGGGTAAAGTCCAATGTTGGTCTGTTATAGAAACAGCAGTGACAGCACGGCAGAGTACAGCACAGCTCAGCACAGCTCGGCTCGGCTCTTCTTAACTTCATTGAGAGATTCTCTCGGTGGCTTACCCTCTTATAGGCTGCCCAGACAGCCTTCTGTGAGGTCATCACAAGCCCTCTCTCAGACGGTTGAAGGGAGTTTGTGTGTGTGTGTGTGTGTGTGTGTGTGTGTGTGTGTGTGTGTGTGTGTGTGTATGTGTGTGTGTGTGTGTGTGTGTGGGGCGGGTGGCAAACTCTGGGAAAATACTAACAGGCCTGGGATGTGGTGGGTGGTGTTGTGGTAAATGGGGAAAAGGGGTGTTGGGCTGGTTGCAAAGCCAAAAAAGGATCTTACTGAGATTTTTTTTTTTTTTTTAAACGAACTGCAACTCATTGTTTAGGGCTGCAATGCAATGAAAGTGGTCTGTTATTGTTCAGATTTCACTTTGCCTATCAGAGGCCAAGTTGGGGCTAATGGCATATGCACATTAACTCCGGTGTAGACTGCTATGTACTTTATTTGACACTGGAATGAAACTTCTTAAAGATGTAACAGATGAGCAAATGGATTCTGGAGAGAAATGGCAAGGATCATGTACAGTACACACCCAGTAAACACCCAGTTGGGTCAACCCTAGGTATGACACCAACCTTTTGGTTAACTAGTTGGCTGGTTTTAATATCTAGGAATGTTTTATATTGTGTGACTGTTAATTTATCTGTCATTTATCTATTTGAGCTCGCTCATCCTGTTCACATTTGATTTAGATGCACTTAAATGACAGACACATGTCACACATCACTCCAAAAACTCTTTCCCTCAGCAAAAACATTCCAGGAAACAAAAGTTCCCTGGCCTTAACGCCTGCTTGTTTACACAGGGCTAAAAAGAACATCCCCATTGTACAAATGTTGTGGTGGACGTTACCTAAAACGTGTTTATGTTTGACTCTCAGGAAGCGTCTACGTCGGAGCCCGAGGTAGTCACTGTTATGAAACAGGAAACGTAATTTAGCACAGGATCCTAGTCAGAAGGGCAGCTGAAGGGCCAGGCTAAAACGCTGCTCTGACTAATACCTCTCACCAGCGCTACTGTAGACAGTCTGTCAGACTCTTCCTCTCTCCACCAAACCACCGGGACATCACACACACATGGGACATATCTCCAGCCCAGTCTTGTGACGTACTTGGATGGATTGCTCTCAAAATGTGAGTGGAGTCCTCTGGCAGAGTCCAACTCAGGCTCAGGAGTTTCCATTGAAGAGTAATTATCCACTTGCTGCTATGTATACGGGTAAAGTTATGTTCAAAACAAAAATTTGACAGGATGAGTTGTACATGTACGTGTGTGTTCTGATCAGGAATGTTCTTTGCTTGTCATTTCATAGGAAGGAAGAGTAAAAGTACAAGAGTAAAAGTCAGCTATGATACAGAAATAAATATGCCCATTAGACAGATTGGACAGGTTTCCCTGGCCAAGATTAAGCCTAGAGCCAGACAAAAAAACATCTTCTATGGTTTCTATTGAATGTGCGATTTAGCCCCCAATTAAATCAATTGCAGATGGCGGTTTTCCAAGATAATGTAAAAACATGATTCTTTTGCTGGATTTAACTTAAGTAACAATCCAACACGCACCCAGTCCATAATCAATGCAAGCTGGAATGGGGGGGGGGGGGGCATGGGCAGGGATATGAGGGGCTGATTGAAAGACGCACCATGTGCTGGCCTAACACACGAACACATTGTCAGCCATCTAGACAGACATATCCAGGGAAACAGCCAGCATGGGTCAGGAGGGGTCGAGCTCATACATCACCATGAGCTTCATAAGCCTTATGGACGGGACGAGAAAGAGAGGAGCAGTCTGTGTGTGTGTGTGTGTGTGTATGTGTGTGTGTGTGTGTGTGTGTGTGTGTGTGTGTGTGTGTGTGTGTGTGTGTGTGTGTGTGTGTGTAGGTAGGTGGGTCTCTGTGTTCGTGTGTTCATATTGTGGGTGAAGGTACATTTCTAGTTCCAAAATGTAACTCTAACTGCACAATAACCAATGTTTTTCCACATACTTTTCCACGCCTCTCAAAAAATAGAAGTATCATTCCGTGATGTCTGTTTTACATCACAATGCCAACGCATCAACAACCAAACAAATGGGCAGGAAATCACCATGGAAACCTCTGACTGACAAGCCAGACATAGTCTGGACGTATTACTAAGAAGATGTGGTGATTGCTTTGTGATTGGCACAATAGCTCTCTGAAAACAACCCAATCGAATTATCACAGTGGAGTTCAACACTGTTGGAGTGTTGTGTTGTGAGATGCAGAAAGGACCAACAAGCTGACATAGACCAGAGGTAAACACACTATTATGTTTGCGATGTACAAATGGAAAATAGGCCCTTTTGGTCTGACTGATGATGCCGCCATTGGTTTGAGTGGCACTCTACATGTGTGGATCAGGACTAAAGACAGTCTGTTAGTGTGCGAGAGAGGGAGGTTGTTTGTGGGGCGGGAAAGTTGAAGGATATTCCAGCCTCTTTGCAGGTGTGTGTGTGTCTGTTTAGGGGGGGTCAAAGCTGTACAGACAGCAGCTGTATTTAGTGAGAATTTGAGGGGCTTATAGATTGAGTGAGGGAAAGAGGTAGAGAGAGAGAGAGAGAGAGAGAGAGAGAGAGAGATGGAGAGAAGAGAGCTAACGTGTCCCCCCATGACGTTGCTAGGCCTGACTGTGAGAGCCCATAATTCCCAAGTTGTTTACGTGTCTTAAAAATCCCTCATTTAGCCTCATTTCAGGGTAAAAACACATTCCAGGGCTGGGAAAGCCCTCTTCAGATGGAAAGAGGCCCGCCGCAAGCTCCAAAATTAACTCCTCAAATATGTACCTTTATCACTTCACCTTCGAGTGTAAAACACAGTCGACGCTATCAATAATGGGCTCTACTGTGATATTGTTCAGAGGTCCACTGATGTGGAAAATATGTCCGGCTCCTGCCAACACAACCAACCAACTGTTTCTCCGACTGATGAGTCAAGATTGGAGGAATATCAGGGGCCGATTAAAATACCATTGTCAGATACCAGAGATACTTTTGTAATATATAT
Organism: Argentina silus; assembly: GCF_951799395.1. NCBI lineage: Eukaryota > Metazoa > Chordata > Actinopteri > Argentiniformes > Argentinidae > Argentina > Argentina silus. The sequence goes on along the minus strand of NC_139659.1, from coordinate 19,173,122 downwards.
TTATATAAAAAAAGGCCTGACGTACTTTGAGGATTCTGAGTAATGCTCATTTATCTGAAGTTCTGAACATAAAACATTAAACCAGTCCACTTGTAGATCAGGGCCTGGAGAGACAATAAGCTTCTATGAACCTTATTTGTGTGCGTGTGTGTGTATTTTCAAATGTTGATCCTTTTTTTCCGATGTTGAGGCTGTTAAGGGGCTCTGAAGACACAACAGGAACTCAAATAGACTGTGCGTACTGTGTGAGTCTCTGTGTGTGTGTGTGTGTGTGTGTGTGTGTGTGTTTGTGTGTGTGTGTGCCTATATCCCTGTACGTGTATTCAATTATACTTACAGTATGTGAGTATGAGAGGATATAGTTAATAGTACTATCAAAGTATGCACTCATGAGTCACAATGGAGAGTGTCTGTGTATGTGGGTCAGTGTGCGCCTACGGGTTTGTGTGCATGCATGCCTGTGTGTGTGTGAGTGTGTGTGAGTTTGTGTGTGTGTGTGTGTGTGTGTGTGTGTGTGTGTGTGTGTGTGTGTGTTTGTGTGTGTGTGTGTGTGTGTCAGCACATGAGCGATGGAGTCTGTGTATCTATATCTGTGTATTAGGGGCACACAGGTGCTGTCTGGCACACACAAGGCTTTCTGTATTCACAAAAATCTCCACTATGACAGCCTCATGCATCATAGCCCTTCCAAAGTATGTAGGGCTGTTTGTTTTACTCAGCCTAGGACTGACACACCATTGCACATTGGCCCTCCCTCCATGGACGCCATCTTGAGATGTTTCCATTGGCACCTCCATGCAAAGAGAGAAAAAATTGAGTCTGTCAATGACAACTGATATTTGGTACGGAGAATGGAAAAGGTGTGTGCTGTAAGAGACCAGTGGTGTTAAGTGTGTATCAGTTGTGTTTGAATTTCAGTTTTCAGAGTCTGGTTTATTTGTTCAGCTCTCTTGATGGAGGGCTGGCTCCATATAGCAAGAGAGAGGTACAGTTGGAACATTTAGATACTGGGAATGATAATCACAGAGACACACACACAACAAACTATTTCTCTCTCTCTCTCTTCATCTCTCTCGCTACACACACACACACACACACACACACACACACACACACACACACACACACACACACACACACACTAAATGTAGAAAAGTCATGTTTACATGGCAAAATACAGTATACACTCACTATTACTTGGAGCCAATACACAACTATTATTTCCCCAGGTTCTTGGTCTTCTTGGCAACCACCCCAATGAGGACCAATGTCCAATACATACCCAGTCATGCCTCTAGTCAGTGGACAACACCTGTGTGATATTCAGCCACACATATGGCCCCTCTAATCTCGTACCCTACACGATGGTCAGGTGCACTCCAGGTGGGACTAGAGGCATGAACAGCTGAGCTTACAATGGCATTCATTTAGCTTATGCTCTCCTACCCCCTCCAAAAAGGATTTGATGTGTTAATGTTATGGTCCACAGCAGCCTAGGCATACCTTCACCTTTACTAATGCAAGTGATGACAGCTAGGAGAGGGAGCCTACCACCTCCTTCTTAACAACCCCCATGGGTTGTAATGCCCAGGTGGGCTCCATAAGTTATTCATCAGTAAAAATGGGACATTCCAGAAAGTGCAATGGATTCTAAGCTGCACTTGATGAGTGGCTACTGTATGTTAGAATGAGTTGGATACTAGGTGCACCTCACAACTATTCACTACTCCTTTTCACTACCACTCGTCTCCTACCCCGGGAAATATCTGAAGGAGACAAGTGGAGGAGACGAGTGGAGGAGAGAATGGCTGAGGAGTAGTGGTGAGAATTGTGGACATCCCACCCACTTTGACATCATATGTGGCGACGACAATTACTGATTACTGATGATGAATGTCCTTGAGTGGCCCAGCCAGAGCCCGGACTTGAACCCGATCGAACATCTCTGGAGAGACCTGAAAATAGCTGTGCACCAACACTGCCCATCCAACCTGACAGAGCTTGAGGGGATCTGCAGAGAAGAATGGGAGAAACTCCCCAAATACAGGTGTGCCAAGCTTGTAGCGTCATACCCAAGAAGACTTGAGGCTGTAATCGCTGCCAAAGGTGCTTCAACAAAGTACAGAGTAAAGGGTCTGAATACTTATGTAAATGTGATATTTCAGTTTTTTATTTTGAATAAATTAGCAAACATTTCTAAAAACCTGTTTTGGCTTTGTCATTATGGGGTATTGTGTGTAGATTGATGAAGGAAAAGAAAATATTTAATCCATTTTAGAATAAGGCTGTAACATAACAAAATGTGGAAAAAGTGAAGCGGTCTGAATACTTTCCGAATGCACTGTATAGTCAGTGAGAAGGCTAGCTGTTTTAACATAGTTTAGCTTACCTTTGCTTAGCATATCTTATTTTAGCTTAGTGTTAAAACTTTAACTGAGGGTCACCTACTGTGGAGGAGGAAGATAAAGGAGGGTAGGACTGTGATGTTGTGCGAAGGACATAGCATTATGTTAAGGTGGTGGATGTTAAGGTGGAGCCCTTCTGGGTTCAGTCACATACACATAATACAATACAATACAAAAAAGTCCAAGGAATCCACACGCATAAACCTATAAAAAAAAAAACTGCCAGAAAAAGTGGCTTGTGCTTCTGGAATTCCACACTTCATGTGTGGCAGGTAAACAACTTGCTGCGTTCCTGATGTAGCAGCCTCGTGAGGTGACTCATCACTAAAGACCTGAGAAGTCCTTGACAACCTGACCTGACACATTACCAACATGTTATTCAAAGCTTATCCTCAAGGCAGCACTGCATGTGCCTCCACAGGGAGAATTTTCAGACCAATCCAGTGGTCTTCAATGGCCGTTGCACAAAATGGCTTCCAATTAAAGCCAGGCCACTTCACTCTCACACTCTAGTATGAACACAAACATATCCTGAGTACATAAAACATGACTTCACCAGCAGGAGGGCATGATGGAATCTCAGGAAGCTCTTCTGAAGTCTCCCCTCATCAAAAGGCACTCTAAGAGAGGGGAAAAAACGGAGAAAGACATGAAAGAGGAGTGGAGGACTGACTCAGACTGCACCTATTTTTTCCCCAGAACCCAATAATGCTCCCCATTCACACTCTTTACCTATGGATTACATAAGCACAAAACACAAACAAACACACACACACAGACAAAAATGTCAGGGTGGCATGTCAGGGTGGGTTTACACTGGGAGTGTTGTTGCTAAGAGAGAATAGGTGTGTGTGTGTGTGTGGGGGGGGGGTACAGTCCACTAGGCACAGACACACTCCCCTGCAGCCCGGCTTGACACCAGGAGAGAGGGCACACGTGAAGCCGCCATTCCCGCACGTCACTGTTAGTGGAGAATGCTGCCAACGGCGGGCATCGCCGTGTTGGTTTGTTTGTTTAGCATGTCAGAGTGGGCCAGGGCCCCGCCTACAGTCGGAACACTATGCGCGTTTGTCCGATCTGCTCGATGAGGGGGATTAAGCGGGAGTATGTTCGCACCGACACTCGCTTTTCCTTGAGGTCACTGCCTCGATCAATGCCTCTCTGTATAGGCCTTGGGATTTCTCATTAGGGGGAAAAGGCACCTTTGACTGAAGCTACTGACTGGTCCCACAGATCAAAGCAGAGAATTGTGTATCACAGATGTGTGCCCCTTTAAACACACAGACACACGCACAGACACACGCACACACACACTCACAAAAATACGCACGCATGCGTACGCACGCACACACACTTACACACAACTCCCTTGCCCTGGCCTTTATGAGGTTTCTAGGTCAGGGGGTGCTGAGGGATGTTGAGGTGGAGGTGGGGGAATATGAGTGGGAAGCATGCAGATGACGTCACTTCTGTCGCAGTTGCCTCACTGGCATACTGCTCTGCAAACAGAAAAAAAAGAGAGAAAGAGAGAGAGAGAGAGAGAGAGAGAGGGAGGAATTGGGGTGTACACACCATACACATGCATCTATCTATCTATCTATCTATCTATCTCTCTATCTATCTCTCTATCTCTCTATCTCTCTATCTATCTATCTATCTATCTATCTATCTATCTATCTATCTATCTATCTCTCTCTCTCTCTCTCTCTATCTATCTATCTATCTATCTATCTATCTATCTATCTATCTATCTATCTATTCGTTCATGGGTGCTACCGTCAAGTGTTCATGAATTGTCTAATCACCCTTTTTCACTATTACTGTACATCACACACTTTGGGGGGGGGGGGGTAAACCCGAAAAAACAAGAAATTACCTTAGTAAAGTGCAAAAAGGGAACTGTTTTGATCCATATTTCTTGCTATGATTGTAAAATCCATACATTTTCCATCCCCTCGTTAAGTTCACCACAGAGATGTCTCACTCACAAAACATCTGCACAACACAATGGGAGCTAATTGAGCCTGGGCATCACTAGAGGAATTCTCCATCAGAGGGTAAAAGTCAGAGGTGGGGCTTACCTACAGCGCTGCTACCGGCCTGGGTATGGTATGTTTACATGGAATATTAATTTTACATTAGCACATTCCCTGTACCGCTTGGCTGCTCTATCCCCTGCTGGCAAAGCTGGATCAAAAATGGCGCACCTCCAATGGCCCATGGACCCGGTCTTCACAGCGTCGCCCAGCTGTGTGGTGCCCTCTTGATGCACACGTCAATGGCCCCATCCGGAGGAAAGCGAGCTGTTGGTGCAGTCGTACATGCCAAGACACGGTGAAGGTATGAGGCCAGGGTGACCGCAGGTGGACGTCCACGGTCCGAACATCCAAAACACTCTGAGAGGAGGAAGCACATGGTGAGAGGTCATACCTTTAGACAGGGAAAACAACACTGTGGTGCAGCTCCATGTGAAAATATAGTGAAAAAAAGAGGACAACCTTGTTTTCCTATTAAAAAGGTAGTTGTTTTAATGTTTTCTTTATTAAGACTGCCAAAGCAGCTCGCGTTGCGCTTGGACATAAATCATTTTGAACAGATACAATTTGGCTGGCTTCTACACTGTGGAATCTGGTTCGTGAACAACAGCTTACAGTGTAACATATTGCTCTCTTTTACTCACAAGGCAGCCGCTGCATTAGGACATTTTAAATCAGACGCATGTTTTGACATGATTTGAGGAAAATAAAGGTCAGCGCTCATGGTTATCAAAAGATAATACATTTATTCCAGTTTTGAGCCCACAAAAGACATCATGGAGTCTTCATAAACATCTTTTAAGACTAGTATAGATGCTTCACAAATCATGCAAAGCAAATGTTAAACTTGTAGATGTAACGACCTGTTAACACCCTTATATAGTACAGTATGATTGTGCTTATTAATGATCTATGAGGCATCTATGTAGGCTTTGTGGAGGGTTTATGACAGACATTTTGCAAGTTGCAATTTGTTTAAAGTGGACTTCTAGGCCTGTATCAAATAAGTTGAGTCGTGCATCTTTTCTCCACATGCTATGTTCAACCATGGCTTACCAGTCAACTGCCAAGACTACAGATTAGTTTCTCTCAAGCCAACTAGAATGTATGTCCTTTAACAGCTCTTCTAACAGTTTTTCTCTGTGGTCTCGGATCAGGCCTTGAATCCCTGATTTGACCCCCTTGGAGATGTCCCTCGAACATATTTATTTCAGTTCTCTACAAAGCCAGCCGGACAGGGACCACTTTATTTATCATCCAGAGTGTATGTATCGAAGTTGGTTGATGAGCAGATATTCCTGTTTCTATACAAAAGTCTCTGGAGGGAAGTGAAGGAGACCAAGCATTGCAGACCTCCTTTTTCTCCAGAGGAACCGCTAAATGGGGAGGGGAGGTGGTTAGGTCAAATAATAAGCAGACAGGCAAACACTGATACTGTACGAGGATGTTATTATGTTTTCTCTCCAAAATCAGCTCTTACAGTTAGTAAGCTTGAGTATAAATACCATCATGCTGTCCTCTCATTGCTTTTCAACACAACCAATGTATGTCCAATGAAATGATGTACTGTATCTGTACATTGTAATACAGAGTAGTTAGCAACATTTGTAGTGTATACAGTTGAACAGATTGTTCCTGATCAAATACCTGTATTCTGATTAGGCAAGGGAAATGGATTGATTCATGCAGTTTAAATATGGACTGTGTCTCAAAGTGTGCAAAGCAGCCACCATTATACAAACCCCCTTTGTCTGTACCCGTCTAGAGCATAGATTTGGTTCCAAAACCTGAATTGAATCTACACATTCATCAAATTTGAAGGATTGCACCATGTTCTAAAAGGGAATTCTAAACATCACCAGGCACTTTCGGAATGACAATTAAAAACACTCTCAGGGCTCTCCCAACTTTTCCATGACTTTTCACCCTTATTGAATGTAATCATCAAAGGAATAGAACATGTAAGACCAAATTGGCTAGCATGGGGCTTTTATTGTGGAATCTAATGACATTTCATGTGGCATTATTACCATTGTTTTGTAATTATGAAATGGGTATTAAACAGGGTATTAAGTTGCCGTGGTGGTGGAGAGACATCATAAAATGTTCTCCATGTTGTCACTCAGTCAACTCGACCCTCCCTTACTTCAAAGACACAGGCATGAGCAGCAGTTATTAATACTGTATGAGAAGACGGAAAACAACGGAAAACCAAGCTTGCCTTGAAAGGAGTGAAAGCATTTCTTTTGAAAGGCATATTTTTAGTGGTGTTGCATTGTAGTCTTGCGGTAGTGTACCGGTACTTCGATGCTACCAACATTTAAAGAGGCATTCAATATAAGTCTTTATTTCTCTTTTGTATATATGTACATTTGTAAAAATAGCGACCCTATTTTCAATTTGGCTTCTTTTTACCATGTGTTGTATTATGCCTATTGTTATTACTGTGAATTATTATTGTTGAAGATTGGTGTGGTGAAGGGTGAAAAGGTTCACTTTATTCACCCAAGGCACAGCGTATTATGGTGTTGAACCCCTCAGGGTTAGTTCCTGTTAGGGTTCCTTTCTGCGTTTCCCCTCCCACACTTGCAGAACTGTCAATGTTGTCATGAGGTGCTGGGTGGAAATGTAAGAGAAACAGTGTGAAGATACCTGCAAATGTGCCAATGTATTCATGAAGTTAATTATGAAATAGGAGACATTGCCTACATGAAGCGCCCTCTAAAGTGTAATAATAAAGTGTAGCCGTACAGATACGTTTATATCCTACAGACTCACAGTGCGTTATAAAACTGGAACGTAACAGAATAAGATATAAGAGGCTAGCCTAGCTGGGATAAATTCTACATCTCCTGTCTTTATTACGTTCATAGTACTCCTTAACTAGCTCAGTAAGGCTCTATTGATGTCTCTAAGGCTACTGTGTGAGACTAACACTTTAAAAAGAGGGTGTTTAAAACTTGCTGTCAAAATGCCTTAAAGTCCATGATTATGTACCACAACATTGCAACACACACTCCAAACTCTACCATGCAGATTTCTTCAATGTGCCGTTTATTTAGATTATTCACTCACCGAAGACGTCATTTGTGTTGCTGGTTTGTTTACAAACTCCATTCACCATTATTGAGGCTGTTGCTATGGGCTTGCCTCATCCACTCTGCTAGAATTCCCTGTCCTTTTTTCAAAGCTGTGACTGACAAAATTAGCACATCAGAGCTACAGAGCTGCTCATGTACATTTCATTTTCAGTGTGATGTATCTGTCACATGTAAACCACTTTCTCATTGCTACTTACTCTTGAATACAGACATTCATTCAATTACAGATATCTTTTGACTAGTATCAGCTTGGATTTTTTGGAAATCATTCTTTGGTTATTTTTCTGAGTGTTACAATGAATGACCTACTGTAATACTGAATGATCTAATCATGCTATACCTGTACTAAGATGAGTACACCTGTTGTTGATAAACTTGTGACAGATAAGATTGTCATTATAAGTAGGCTATGATACTGTGTAACGCATTAAAAGATGTGTGAATGGCAAACTAACTCTCGGATCCTTCTTTGCTCTCACAGTCGTTAGTGACACCTGGTGTTGCCATGTGGAATGAGGTCACCACAGCAACATGATGCACCCCTTGACTACGGGACCCGCCTACCAACCTTGTGCCAAATTGTTGTACCCCTCAGATAAGCATTACTGGTCTGCACTCCAAAAATGTATTACACTGATAATGGTCTGATAGATGAAAAGTTTGTCCTTCTTATTCTCTTCCTGAATTGATCAATTCTTGAAATTATGATTACATTTTCTCTTTTGTATACTTTTTTAAACTCTATTTAAGAACACATCTGTTCTGAGAGGATTGGTTTTAAGAACTCTCACATCGTTGTACCGTGACATTCATACAGCAATAATAAATGTAACATAAACATTTGTCAACATAAGACTTTACACATTGAAAATGATTCTAGGCATGAAACCACATATGATATCACATTTATAACATCTGTTAATAGAAAGGCAAAGTGGTTTCATCAAAATGTAGTAGTTCCGGTTCAAGACAAAAATCCCCATTTACTTTTTCCCCATCTGTATTTTTTTTAAATAGCTAAGCGTTGTGTAACATGTAGTCTGAACATTTCTTGTACGTTTTCTTCTCTGATTAAATAGCCGTTTGGTTCATGTAAACATTTCTCAATTATGTTCAAGTCAAAACTTGAAACAAAACTTGAAGTCAACACTTGAAACTTTATAAAACATATAAATTAACTTAGAGACAAGAGAAAGCAGACCAAAGATCCAAATCAAATCAAATCAAATCAACCGGAAGTTCAACGAACTCAAACAATCTACATTCTGACGGCATACTTCAGAGCTCTTTAGATAGCAGTAACATGTGTTGTGTCTCAGGGTTGGGGTCAATTCCAATTTGAATTCATGAATGGAGAATGTACAGGATCATGAATTGAAATTCAATTGTAGACTACTTGAATTGGAATTGAACTGGAAGTCTCAACCTTCAGAATTTAAATTAGGCTGTGGAAATTGCATATTAATGTGACAATAAAACAAAGAAGTTACTGTTCAGGATTCTCCATCATAACAATGCAATTGATTTTGAAATCATGCTAGTAATCATGGTACTATTGGTATTATAAACTGCTATCAATTTCAATTTAGGTTAATTTAGTTTGTCCATTTGATTCTAGGGTTAGGGTTAGGGTTAACAGTCTTTGTGAGATCTGCCTAAGAACTAAGGTAATTCAATCAAGGTAGCTAAATTGGTCTAGAATTTAAATAAGGGAAATGTTGATGAAGGATACTTAATTGGGATACTTAATTGACTCTAATTCATGAAATTTACCCGGATAGGTAATTGAATTGCGATTTAATTTGAAGAATTATCCCCAACCCTGTTGTGTACCGACATGCGTGTTCTTTGTGTGGAATCATGAGCATCTAAATCAAAGGAATAACCAATTAAATATCATCTAAAAAACACAATTCTTCTGAGAGGTTATGACATTGAACAGTGGATAAACTGAGTTGTGCTGAATGCAGCATTAGAGAGAGATGTGGCTAGGCTACACTTACTGTACAACCAATAAAGACTGCTTTGTACAATCTTAATGACATCAGGTTCTTGGCATTGACAGAGTGGAAAAAAGAATTAAATAATCTCAATAAAATAACATAACATTGCGTTAAATATGATAATTGCATTCTAAGTAAATATATCAAACTAACCTCAGGACATTTGGATGAAGGGCAACTTTGAAAAACTATAAAGAAAAGGGTCACAGAAATTCTTTCCACTTACCACAATCAAGTGTGTTTCAGCTGTAATGTAAACAGTAAAACGTGCTGCTTGAGCGAATATGACACAGCGGCTCGTTGTTACTTTTTTTATGGCAATGTGAAGATTAGACTCCTTGTAAAAATTCCACATTGAAATTGTTATGAACTCTTAAACTTGGGTTAGGCCACACACATGACTTGAAGCATTTGTCTAATCAGTAAGTGAGGTAACTCCTGAGACCCCATAGGAATACTTTGCTCTACGGACAGAGGGAAAGTATTATGTTTTAGAGGGAACTTCTGTAGACTGATTATACAAGGTTTTTACCACCTCAATGAGCTAGGCTCTCCTTTTCTCTACACTGTACATATATTTTCAACTACATAACTTAGAAGAAACTGAAATTCAAGAAGGTGTCTGTTACTTTAGTCAGGCCCTGAATCAATATGTACTGTAAGCCTAAGGTATTGTTGTTGTGTAGTAGACAGGGAATGGATAACCAACACAATAATTTCCCTATGCTTTTCTCACAAGACGAAACAAATCAATTATTGAAATGTTCTTTATTTGACCTTTAAATGGTGTGATTGCAAGTCTGTCTTTCGTTGAAGTTAAACCATTTGTGATATTCTCACACTGAAAAATCTGATTTCGGCATATTTCCCAAGAAGCAAAAAACAAACAAATTATTATGATGTGTATCTTCATGCAGTACACAGCTGCACTGTCTAAATGGCATTCCTTAGTTGGGTTTACAGATGATTAGCTTGGTAATTGCTGCCCACTAACTCTGCTGAAGCTTGCCAACATAAAAAATAAACACAATGGTTCAGGGGAGATGTAGAATGGTAAGAATGATCAGCTTTTCTGCTGCTCTTTCTCCACGTCTCTTTTTGTTCTCTATAGCTGAAACTTATTACACGATCAGAGAGCCTGATAAACTGTAGTCTGCTGCGCGGCCAGAAGACCTATTTTGTGGCAATTAAATGCAAATGGAACACCCAGTAATTTTTACTGTGGTCCAACCTCATTTCATGCCCAAAATAAATTCAGGCTGCCCTGCTATTTTTATCTAACTAGTAGCTGTAATAACATGTTTGGAGCAATTGTTCCTAATCTACCGTGTATGTGTGATTTTGACATCTATTTTTATGTTGTCACTTCACCTGGTGCCGAGATAACTTGACACCTTAGCAAGCTGTCGTCACTCATCAATGGCAGAAGATCCCATTATGTCAATCGCACATGCCTTTATACCGAGGTGTGTCGTCACTTCTGGGTCCACACAAACGTTCCTCGTTCATTTTCTCTGTATGGATTTTTCGAGTAATTATTATGCATTCAGTATTCAATTAATGCTTACAGGATTGTTAATCTAGCCAGTATCTTCAAAATCTTTTAGAACCCATTTCAAACATGGTCTCGTAATTTTACCATTTTAAAAGTCCCAATAGTTGTCATAATAAATTAATCTGGAAAGTTGTTGAATGGGTGGTTTCATGCTTTCACATTTTAGGGTTTTAAATTACATTGCATACCATGCCTATGGCGAAATTTGCGAGGAAATTTAAAGTTGACCCAGGAAGTACGGGAGCTCCTTGGTACTCACATACTTACTGTCTCCACTTTAAAATACTTCACGTATGTCGTCATAGGCATTGTCATGGATTTCAGACACCACACATCCACTCCACAACAAACTACAATAAAGGACCAGGTGGTTGAGACTGTAGATAAAATACAAATACTTGGATACTATTGTTGACCATAAACTGATATGTGATCTGAACACTGACAAAATCTGCAAGAAGGGGCAACACCTGTTTTTCCTTTGAAAGCTGAATTGTTTTAACATTGACAAAACGATTGTGAACCTTTTCTACAGAGCTCTGCTCAAAGTTAGAGCTTATGTGATCAGGCTTGAGGTAAAGAACTCCCTTCAATCTGGGACTGGGTACGCTGCATTTTTAGTATTTTCAATTGTCATAAAACGGTTATTTATGCAATGCACAATGCACTTTATTCTAAACTAAGCCATTAATATAGTCTTGGACGGAGAATCATGTAATAACATGCAATAAGATCTTATTTTGTAGTGTATCTGTGTACTGTGTACTGTGTGTGTTGTTGTGGGTCCACCACCTGTAGAGCATATTTAATAATAAAGAGATAATAAAGATTCACTTTGATTTGATCATCTCTGTGGCGACCAGCTCCACACTCCAGCACAGTGGGTGGCGATGTGCATATTTTTCGTTGGTTCGCGATCCGCCATTAACCTATAGAAGAAGAAGAAGCTTCGCGGGAACGTGCTCAAAACAAATGTGACAGCTGTATGTGAACTTTCTAGCTAGCCAGCCAGGTTCAGGAAGTTTGTTCAATAAAGCAGGTCTTTATTCTGAATGTACAGGGAACTGTGAGTTGTACGGGTAGGTGCCTGACATTTTCGCATGGGCAGTCAGCTAGCTAAGCCCTTTTTCTCCAGTTAGTGAGCAGGCTAGCATAGCATGCATTAGTTAGCGACTAGCTAATTCCATTGTGGGACGACTGTTTTCTTCAGATCAGCCTCGGGGAGAGAAAGGCAAGAAGGCATCGAAATTCCTTCGGAAAGTGCTAAAGTCATCATTGCACCTGTTTGAAGTTGTATTTTTGATTGTAGCTGGCACGTTTTTATTAGGTGTGCAGCTAGCTAGTGGTCTTAAGTTAGTTGGAACTAATTGAATTGTCAGATCACCACGTTAGGCAACTTTGCTAGCTAGCTACTTTCCCAGCGAATAGATGGCAGAGAGACCCGAGGACCTCAATCTACCCAACGCCGTCATCACACGCATCATCAAGGAGGCGGTGAGTGCACTTCCCCCGAAGTCCGATATGTTTGGTGATTTTGTTAGTGAATGACAACACCAGATAAACTTACAACCGATTTGTAACAGTAACCTTCCTACACCCAACAGCTACCAGATGGGGTGAATGTGTCAAAAGAAGCAAGGCGAGCCATCTCTCAAGCTGCCAGTGTATTCGTCCTTTACGCGACATCTTGGTAAGACAGTACACATGTTCCTGCCCAACAGCTTTCCCCTATGAATGTAATAACATTGAGGGCATTTAAACATGCAGTGTATTTAATGTTTACCCTTCTTTTGTGTCAATAGTGCAAACAACTTTGCCATGAAATCAAAACGGAAAACTTTAAATGCAGGAGATGTGATGGCTGCAATGGAGGAGATGGAGTTTGAACGCTTCCTGCAGCCGCTTCGTGAAGCTTTGGAGGGTGAGTGTCATGATCATAATAACTTCACAACACCACATGAAACTTCCTATTGCGCAATACCAAATCGACCCCTGGACCGTACCCCCTAGGTGCACTCTAGGCAGTCCTGTGGATCTAAGAGTATTGGATGGGTGGAATCAATATCTTCAGCTTATCCTCTGATTGGGTGGATGGAAATGTCACCATATTACATCTATCCAATTCTTTCAGATCTGCAGTTCCCTAGCCGTTCTGTGGAACATTCCCTAGCCGGTCTGTGGAACATTCCCTAGCCGGTCTGTGGAACATTCCCTAGCCGTTCTGTGAAACATTCCCTAGCCGTTCTGTGAAACATTCCCTAGCCGGTCTGTGGAACACTCCCTAGCCGGTCTGTGAAACACTCCCTAGCCGGTCTGTGGAACATTCCCTAGCCGGTCTGTGGAACATTCCCTAGCCGTTCTGTGGAACATTCCTTAGCCGATCTGTGGAACATTCCCTAGCCGTTCTGTGGAACATTCCCTAGCCGGTCTGTGGAACATTCCCTAGCCGGCCTGTGGAACATTCCTTAGACGATCTGTGTTTGCAGATCTGAAGCCCATTGGAAGTCAAGGTGGAGCCATCACCATATGGTTTATGCCTATCCAGTCCCTTTGAATAAGAATCTGAAAGTTTCTCCCACCTTATTTCCCTACTTTGTACCACACCCAAAATGTACTTGGTGGACTACCCTGCATTGGTATATGCGATGTATGCATTTGAAGTTGAACTGGCCTAAGGAAAAGGGCAAGGGGTTGTTTCAGATGCAGCCTTTCTCCTGTCCAAACATCAACATTTAAACAGTCTCCATTGCATTCCCATGTCCTTGTTTCTTTAGTTATATTACCCTAGGGGATTGTTTCACTGTGTAGCACAGATCATTTTACAGATTAAGACAAATCCTGAAAGAAATCGCACTTTCAGTACATTGAAAATGCCTTCTAGTCTAGGAGAAGTATTAATGACTGAATCTGTCCCTATAAATTTGGTCTCTACATTCACTGGGCCTGGCCAAAACAGAATGATAATTTGTAAGAGCCATTTGAGAAGAATATGCAGAATATAAATAGCAGATGGGTGTAGTTGGGGTGTTCCTTTTCAATGTTTTTTTTCTCCCCGATTGGAACAATGTACTTTCCTTGTGTATACTATTTATGGGTGGAGATTTACAGCAATCTATAAAGCAAAGGAAATTGTGGCCAGCACTGACTACAATTGTCCACCTCTTTGCTAACCACTAACTTTACGACTGAACGCTACTCAACATTAACAACGTGTGAACGTTTTTGTTCCAATGCAGCCTACAAGAAGGGCCAGAAGGGGAAAAAAGAAGCGTCTGAGCAGAAACGCAAAGACAAGGAGAAAAAGACTGACGCAGAGGATAATGACAAGAGCAGGGAGGAAGAAGAGGAGGAGGAAGAGCGCATGGAGGAAGAGCAAGAAGTGGAGAATGATGTGGAGGAGGAAGAAGTCGATAATTGAGGACTGACCTGTTATAGAGTACTGACCAGAACACTGGTGCGTGTTCTTAGGCCATGTTAGAAACATATTTTATTCCTCCTTGGGGTAAGCACTGGTCCAACACAAAACAAGTGGAACTACTATATAGCCCTGAAAGAGTCAGTCCTGCCATGTCAGTGATTCCCAGTACTTTGGGAAAGGTTGATATTTGAAGTGTTCCTATAGGGCCTTCATCTAATAGGGCCTTGCCATTGATTTGATAATTCTATTTTGATGTCTTCCAGCAACTGGCCCACTTAGACAATTGAGTGGAATTTAGGCCATCTACCATCTCCATCAGTGGTTCGATGTTAAAACAAAGCACAAGAAAAAACCTGATGCACTCTGACCATGATGGCCTTATACAAACCACTGTATAATTTCCACTTTTCTAACTCCGTATCTTAGTGTTCATCGTTTGTTGATGTTCTATGTGACAGTGTAGCCCCACTTTGGGTTTTGATACATCCCATAGCAGATTGAATACTCATGTTTTTGGTTGTTACATTTTGTCTTACTTACTTACTTAATTAAAGCATAGATCTATCCATACGGAAGTCTGAAGAAGTGACTCATAGGTTTGTGGGATGTACCTGACATTAAAACTATTGTAGTCTCTGGAACAAATGAGACAAACCATGCTTGACCTCTAAAAAAATGATGCAAGGAATGTGAAAAAGCTCCTTTATCAAGAACAGACTGGTTTTTTGGTTAAGACCCAGAATTCAGGCTCTGCATTTTCTGGATATTATTCATCTGTTGGAGTTGACAAACTTGGATTTGACATGACTTTGCCAGTAACTGTCATGTCTTCAATCAGGCTGTAGGCTCTGACCACAATTGGAGGTTGCTAGAAGTGAGCTATTATTTACAGGTTTTCAATGAATTGCTTGTTTTTTTTGTACAGAAATAATTTGGTCAACAGTGTTGTGAGAGGTTGAAATTTGTACTTTTGTAGCATTGTATAAACCTGGCTATATCATTTTAGGATCAAGATTTTTTAAATAAATTTTGCTTTATTGAACATTTAATCACCTGTTACTGGCTATGCTTATGTATTTATTTGAAATTCTAGTGACAGGATTTCATCCCTTGAGATGCAGCATGTATGCACATCAAGTAATCAAAAATATACATGAATGGTGAATTTCAGAACAAGTGGCACCAGCCTATTTAAAGCCCAGGGCAAGCTACCATATAACATGGTATTCATTCAACTTAATAGTACAACACTAAATTGGTACAGAAACCTTACTGCATAGAATTGGGGTATACATTTGTTACAAAGTGTTCACACATTATATAACTACAGCAATCTTCTCATTTTAGTTACATTAATAAAAATTGCTGCTCCGGTGGAGCCAAAAAGCCCCCTACATATACACAAGTCAGAAATAATGTCCAGAGAGGGTAGATGCTAAATGGGATCCTTGGGACAACCCCACTCTAAACCCCAACTGTATGAATCTAAACATCAGGGAGGTAACAGTTCAGTCATCCCACTTGGCATTTACAGTCCAGAAAAGGGCACGCCTCCCAGTGTCTCTTTATTTTCAAAAAGTATGCAAGCGAAACCAAGTTTGGATCAATGACTTCATCAGGAGTACGACAACCAACACTGGCAAAGATGTGACCCAATTACACCAACATTTCAGTTAATAATGATCTGTCTAAGGTGAGGCACAAATGCCTGTGCTTTAGTTTCCTTTCTCAAGCACTGGTACATTAGAAACTCCAAACAGTTTCACAATATTGTGGTACAAAATGTCAAGACAAATATTGATTTTTGTAAAGAACTTTATTTTTTTTCTCCATTTGGCATTACTCAGTTGGGCACTCAACCTTGCCAGCGTTGATGTCATCAATGACATCATGGGGAGGGCGGCCATCGATGGTGCAGCCCACAGACTGGGCAGTGCCCAGGATCTCCTTGATGGTTCCTGGAAACAAAAGGACCAATCTGAGTCAACAGAAAGTCAAACTAAAAGTACATAAATGAGGGGAAAGGAGAAGTTGTTCCAAGTCTTTCGGCACAGAGTCATCCATTGGTTTGGACAGCCCTGTTTCCTAGAGCTGGGTCAATCTTAGCCTCCACTGGATTATACTCAGTCACTCAGACAGACAGGCATAGTGGCGGGAGGCTGAACCCCAATGGCAGGACAGTCTACATTTGAAAGACATAATTATGAAGGCTTAGGCCAAAGTGAGTGCTTACCAGAGAGCTCCCTGGCAATTGAGCGAGCCCTCATCGTGCGAGCAACGGTAACGATCTCGTCAAAGGTTACACTGCCACTGTGCTTGACTAGAAACAAAAAGAGTAAAGCTTAGTAAATTTGAACAGACAACACACTGGGAAAGCGAGTACATCTGAGCTTGCAACTGGGATGTCTGAGCAAGGTTCAAGATTTTTGAACAAGGTGGCACTGGATTGCATCAAAACCCAACTTGAGTTTATTCATGTCAAAATGTGTGAACAATACAGCTAAAACACTGAATTCACTGAGGAGCATTAGCACTTTCACCTTCAGCAACAATGTTGTTGACAAAGCCAGTTACTCCATTACTAAATATAATTTAATTTGCCTTCAATGTTTACATGGTGGCACCGCCAAGTTCACAGCATGGCACAGCTCCACTTAATTTGGGGAGGATGCTGATACAAATAATTATATTTTAGGACCATAAATAGTGGGCTTACAAGAAATATACAAAAAGGAATTGGTTCCTAGGAAAGTCAAAGGATCAATCTGGGTCAACAGAGAGTTAAACTACAAGTCCATAAGAGGGGAAAAGGAGAAGTTGTTCCAAGTCTTTCGGCACAGAGTCATCCATTGGTTTGGACAACCCTGTTTCCTAGAGCTGGGTCAATCTTAGCCTTCACTGGATTATACTCAGTCACTCAGACAGACAGGCATAGTGGCGGAAGGCTGGTGTGTGATCCCCCCACATCAACCAAGATCTAGACCCAAGAGGGGTCTGGAGGTTGTCATTTCACTCAGGGAAAGTTCAGGGCAACTTACTGTTCTTGACCTTCTTCCTGTCACGAGGGGGCTCCTTCAGGGCCTTGATGATGAGAGCAGAGGCAGAGGGCACCACCTCGATCTAGAGGAGACAGAGACGCACGTTGAAACAGGATCGGTAAACAGCATCTACGTTGTAAGGTAGAACCTCATTCAGGGCATCCCATTGGAGAGAGAGAGAGGGAGGGATAGACCCGGTGACGTACCGCTGCCTGTCTGTTCTGGATGGTCAGCTTGACAGTGATCCTCAGGCCCTTCCAGTCACCGGTGGCCTTGGCAATATCATCACCAACCTTCTTGGGAGACTGAAAAGAAGGAGCGGTCATTAGACTAAAAAAAAAAAAAAAAAAGGCTCAATTGTCTGATGTGGTGATAACAATCATTGTGTAATATGAAAGGACTGTTCCAGAACTTTCGGCACAGAGTTGAACATTGGTTTGGACAGCCCTGTTTCCTAGAGCTGGGTCAATCTTAGCCTCCACTGGATTATACTCAGTCACTCAGACAGACAGGCATAGTGGCGGGAGGCTGGTATGCACACCAAATTATTTAACCTGTTCAAGATGAAGACACTTACCAGACCCAGGGGTCCAATTTTGGGGGCCAGTGCTGAGGTAGCGCCAACTTCTCCACCTGTGCATCTCATGTACACTAAGAGCCAAAAAAGACAGTTATTATTGAGCATTTTCTACAGGAGGTTGCCCTCATGTTCAGGCATTTCAGCTAGCAGCCAACATGACAAATCCGATCACACCCCTTACAGCACTGCATACAGCAGTGATTTAACCATTTTTAAAAACGTATTATATCGGCTCAGTTTAACAGGAATTTGTCTGGAAAAAAGGCCACCTCTAACTACAACTACATTGTTGGGAGGAAACTGGGTATTATGCGTCATGCAACGGTATGATCGTACATAGAGGTTTAATACCATGTCGAATCAAGTTAGTTGAGGCTGGAACAATAAATAGATCATCTAAAAAGCTATAACTTACAGTTTACATGGAAATACTGTGGCCCAAAATTAATTATCATAATTAAGGGCCTTCATCTGAAATCTTGTCCTCAGCCGATAAAATGGCATGCTTACAATAGCCTTCGGTTCGGCCCAAGTGCCCACCCGGTCACGCTGGGCTTTATTGGCCAATACGCCATTTAAGAAGTTGGACAACAGTGGATCCTACTCTAAACTTAACGATAACTCAAAATGAAGATGACACGCAACTTTGCTGTGGTAAATTCATCAAGACAGACTCAAAGCACATCCATTCTAATTCCCAAGAGTCAGGTGGACAGCAACTACCTTTAACTGGTTGTTTAAATTCGAATGTATGAATTAATACGTGGGTCCTAAATGATTAAATAAAAACCACCGACATTGTATTTCAATTTCTACTACTAATCCTACCAAGTCAGTGCGCAGGGAGAGCATGCTTCAACCACATGCACAACCACGTGGTCAGTGATGGTGTAGGCTTCTAGTTGTACTGAAATTCATCACCCCCAATTCATGTAGATTGTACAATAATATCGTCAAATGTTAAACACGTATTGACAGTGCATTGAGGAAAAGTCGTCGTGATCCTAACGTTACCATTTTCTGTGCTCATTCATTGTTGAAGAGGCCAAGTATGGATGCGCCCGACAGAAGACGACTCCATTTTGGCTCTGAAACAAAATCAATTTTACAGTAGATTCCACACATACCAACTTTAATCTCGTTGGGGTCGAGTTTAGGGGCCATGATGCTGTTGAGCTCAGTTCAGCTTGAGTTGGTGAGGATGTCGGATGAACCCGATTCGGGACGACCGATTACTGTTGCACCTTCACCGCTAAAGTGAAAAAGGAAAGGGAAGTTGACGGGACGCTTTGGTATTTATACGAACACCAAGTACCGCGAGATTATGCTGTATATGTCGGCGGAATTCCAAATCTACCCCTAACTCCTCTTCTCTCGTTGCTACCCCTACATATGAAATAATTTCATGGCGTTTGGCAATATTATAAATCATTCACATTCTTTCTAAATAGAACGTTTATTTCAAGCAATATATTGCTTTCAACAATCTATTTTTTTCCAGATCTCCAGGGGGTACCTAGGCTAGGAAGTAGGAAATAGGAGCCGAATTGGAGTTTAAACTACAGCAGTGGGTCAGCTGAACGAGAGAGGTCTGGTGGTGGGTTGGACCAACGTCAAACAAACGCATAGCTTCAAGTGGAATCTCGACCTCCAAACAAAGTAATTGATTGCGAGTCATTTCACTCTTTCAATACTCAACATCGATGTGATTTCCCACACGGCCGAGGACAACACACTCAAGGTTTGTCCAAAACTGGTTGACTAGTAGTCAGTAGCTACGCAGCTAGCTTGATCACAGCCCCGTATTCAACGTTAGTGCCTGATTGTTGTGTGCTAGCTGGTTACTGCCATGGTACAGTCTAGTTAGCTAGCTAGCATCACGGCATCTACTTACAGTAAGCAGTAAACAATCCCCGTAAACGAGACTTATAAACTAGCTGTAACTGGTAATGGCTGCTAGCTGTCATCTGGCAGGATAATCAAAGTCGCCCCTAAGGCTTCTGTATATCTGACATGTATCCTGTCCAAAGCACAGGGATAGATCTAGATATAATGGTCAGTAGAAGCGACTGGGTACTGTCATTAGCATTCAATCATTAGGCTATGACAGGTGATGTAATGTAACATTTTGTTGTTTTGAGTAGATGATACCAAAACCGCGAATTCATGTCCATATTCTGGCTGATCTGTTATTCGATTAGGCAATATATGTCAAGAAATCTGTCAAATGATTCGTTTTTCCATATTTGCTTGATATCAGAATCAGAATTCTTTTATTTGGCCAAGTATATTTGCACATACAGGAAATTGACTTGGTGAGGTTGGTGCATGGGACATAAAAAACAACAATATATATAAGCAAAATATTAACAAAAACATTACAAAAAGCAAAATATTAACAAAATAGCAAAAACAATAAATTATGTAGACTGTGCGAGGCTAAGAAGCTGTGAAATGGGTATGGGGCATGTACACTATCAATTAGAATAAATGTGGACTTAGACATGTTAATTAGATATGTGGTCCGTGTCGAGAGAGCACAAAGTAGTTAACCTATTCTATATAATAATACCAATTGAGAGATTGAATAGTTTACTGATGCTGTCGATGTTAACCCTGTCTCTTCACATTCTACAGTGTTGACAAGAGATATCTTCACATTTGTCAACTGACAACCCAAGACAGGAGTGACACAACAACCCCTTTGAAGTCAATATCTGAGGGGAGGGGAGGGGAGGGGAGGGGCACAGGCTCTCCACGTCCTCACTGAGAGACCGACAGATAGACGCTCAAAGGACAGACAGGACTCAGGATGCCTCTGTTCTTCAGAAGGAGGAAGCCAAGTGAAGACTCCAAGAAGCGTCTGGAGTACCAACTGTGTCTGGTAAGAGCACTGTTGTGTGTGTGTGTGTGTGTGTGTGTGTGTGTGTGTATATTTTGATCCCATACTAGAGCCTAACTTGTATGAAGACCAGAGATGTTTTTCTGTTTTGAAGACATCTTAACTCTAAGTTGAGTTGAGGTGTTTCAGCAACACAGTAGCAGAATAACCTGTACTGACACTTTTCCTTTGACCTTTGCCAGTCTAAAGAGGCAGGTGCTGATGACATTCTGGACATTTCAGCTTGTGAGCTCTCAGAGGTGAGTGGGACATACTGCAGTGGGATAGAGGGTTGTGTGTGTATTAACTGGAATCATAGTCCATTGCTTGAATTCATTATGAGAAAGCAGAGGAGCAATACAACTACATTCCACTGGCATTAGTCATATTTACTATTAACATAAGAGTTAAACATCTGTCCCATGTTCCTGCACAGGTGCCAACTAGTGCGTTCTCCATATGCAAGGTGCTACAGAAGAAGGTATGACTGTGGTGAATGACATGTAGTGGGTGAAGGCCTAACCCTAACCCAGAAACACCCCCTAGCCCCTACTCCCTAGACACTTGCGTAGACCTAGGTGCTACTACTGTATTGCTTGTACCTACCCAATCCTTTCAGATCTAGTCAAGTGTCTAAGGGGTCGGGACGAGGGGTTGTTTCAGGATAGGGCCCGTGTTTTTTCCTCAAGTTTACTATTTGAATTGTGGTCAGTGTTTTCTTGTCAAGATTTTGAATAGTTAAGAGCCAATCAATTATAGCTCTGTGTCTCTGTCATTGCTCACCAAGGTGTTGATTCTCCATGGGAACCAGCTGAGATGCCTGCTTCCCAAAGGCTGTTGCATCAGCTCTCTGGCAACCCTAAAGGTTTGAAGACAAAACACGTGTTACATAACAGAGCATAATCAAGCATGGCACAGACAAAGCAATCAGCCTTCTGAGACAAATGAAGCATTACAGTGTAGGACAAAATCAACAGACTAAACAGAACAAAAACTAATGTGGACAAAACATGAAATTGTGGACAAAACGTTACTTCACAAGCAAAAGGGCAAGTCAATACACTGTCCTCTTATTACTTTAATTCATTTATTGGTGGGTGACTTACTGGTGGCTTAACCAAATTGCAATGTTGATATTATACCCTCCTCCAATGAAAGTGATGATTAGCTGTTTGACCCAACAGGGCTTACCTGTAGTCTGGTTATATAGCTTTCTTTTTTTTCCACATCATTTTGTTTTTGTGTATAATATGTTTACTTTTTTTCCCCTCACTGACTTTGTCTCCCTCTTTCTCTTCCTCTCTCCATCTCTCCCTCCCTCCCTCCCTCCCTCTTCTTCTCTCTCACAGGTCTTAGATTTACATGAGAACAAGCTGAGCTCACTTCCTGATGACATAGGACAACTGGCGTCCCTGCAGGTAAAGCAATGATGATGAATTTACGACCTTTGTAAAAGATGATCAAGGCAACCGATCCTCACGGGCAGCAAATGTGTGTCCCTTCTCAGGTGCTGAATGTGGAGAAGAACCATATCAAGGTCCTACCGGACTCCATCGGAGATCTCCGACTACTGCAGACGCTGAATGTGAAAGGTCAGGATACTGCAGGAGGACGCCTTTTCAGGTCACTCAGAAACCCGAGAATAGTCCTGGCATAGTGACGATTCCCGGATTTTGTATAGTTTTGACCGAATGTTTTTAGTTCATCAGGTTGCTGCTTTGGAGTTCAAGAAGGTTGGCACTGAGTGTGTGCGTGTGCATGTGCGTGTGTGCGTGTGTGCGTGTGTGTGTGTGTGTTTCTCTGCAGGTAACTCTCTCAGTGAGCTGCCCTCCTCTGTGGGTTGTATGAGGAGCCTGCGCACACTGGACCTGAGTGAAAACAGTGTGAGGGAGCTACCCAAGGCCCTGGCCCTCGTCCGCACTCTTGAGGTGTGTTTGTTTGCGTCTGTGTGCCAAGAAGGCTCTCCGTGTGGAATTCCAATACAGAACACCTCATAAATGCTTTTGGAATCAAATTGTTCCCATTGAAATACATGGCGCTTAAACTACTAAAAGTACTACTGGTTGTTGATGTTGTTCTACGTTGTTCTCTAACAACCTGTGTGTGTTCTCATATAAGAGTCTGACCCTGGATGCAGCTCTGATGTCATATCCCTCTGCCTCAGTGTGTACCGGAGGCACTGAGGACATCCAGCGGTTCCTCTGCACTGGTGAGTGAGACACACACACGCACACACACACACACACAGGCAAACACACACACACACACACACACACACACACACACACACACACACACACAGTTTTACCTGTGTTTGTTGTCAGAGCTGGGAGAGGAGTACTGTCCCCCATCCCAGTACCTGCTACCTGTACTGGAGAGTGACTCAGGGAAGCAAGACTCAGACTGTGTGGACGGGCTTGAGCTGGCCTGGCAGGTAGGTAGTGCTGCCCGACACACACACACACACACACACACACACACACACAATTTAGTTGCATTTAGTTCCATTTAAATGAGCTTAGAATAGGCATATATGACTCATACAATTATTTCTTTCCCTGTTGCACCATTTGCAGAGCAAGTTCAACGACTACGAGAAGAGAAAGGTACAGTTGGAAAAACAGTTCCCCTCATTGCTGTTCTTTGTGACACTTTGGCTGTTGTCCTAGGCTGCTTATCTCTCTCTCTCTCCTCTCTCTCACACTCACACTCACACACACACACACACACACACACACACACACACACACACACACACACACACACACACACACACACAGGAGCAGAAGCAGCAGGAGAAGCTGGCCTTTGAGTGTCAGAGGGGGGAGAAACAGAGGGAGCACACACGACTCCTCCTGCTGAACAACACCCGCAAGGAGGACATCCTCTGCTCTGTCAGACAAGTAAATGGACTCTCACCACACACACACACACACACACACACACACACACGCGCAAGCAAGCACAAACACACACACACTTCCTGATGCTTAATTCGTCTGCCAGGAAGATAAACAATCCCTCTCACCACCAGCCAATAAAATACACACCTTGCCTGTCTATATCACACACTGATGTGCTGGGTAAGTCTGTTGTTGCTGCTCTAGGATAATAAAGTCTAGGATAATCTATAACCAATCATTTTTTTGTCTTTTTTTTATTTTATTTTTTTAAGTCTTAATGTAAAAAAAATCCCAGAAAAGTGTTTGGGGGGAAAAACCCTGCTGGAGAAGTGAGGGAAAATGTTAGTGTAAGTGGTTGGGACACACACACACACACACACACACACACACACACACTCACACAGTGAGTTTGATGCTCAACTCATTCCTCCCCCTGTCTGTGTAGGAACAGGAGCGTCTGGAGATGGGTGTGTCCCTGCAGCAGAGGGCCCAGGATGCTGAGAGGCAGAAAATGCTGGGAAAGGTCCGGCAGGCCGAAACAGGCATCACCAGCCGCATCAGCAACCTGCTGCTAGACAACAAGCGGTGGGAACTGTGTGTGTGTGTGTGTGTGTATGTGTGTGTGTGTGTGTGTGTGTATGTGTGTATATATGTGTATGTGTATGTGTATGTGTATGTGTGTGTGTGTGTGTGTGTGTGTGTGTGTGTGTGTACCTTCACGTGTGTGTGTTCATTCTTGAGAGTAAAACTTGCTATATTATATTAAAAAAAGATTCAGCCACCTTTTCCTTTCAGAAAAAGCTCAAGTACAAACACAGACATTTTTACTGTTGAAAATATTCATGAAATGTTACGACATCAATCAAAATGGAAATGTTTGTCTCGGCTGACCCAAAGTGTTTCTAATCATTCCAGCCAGCGAAAGAGTGCAGAGTTCCTGCAAGCCATGGAGGAAGATCGGTAAGTGGGGCATCTTCTTTGTTGATCGATCCGAGCAAGAGCAATCTATGTGAAAGCCGCCACCACCACAGCTAAACTGATTATCCCTGCTTACTGTAAGACTGAGTCACTGTGAAGATGCATCTCATACGCTAATCTAATGGATTTCCACTCTGCCTAATGACTACGGCCAGATGGAAAAGACAGGCAGACCCATCTAAAAGGCTAACATATTTAGGTCAATGCCAAACAGGTTATGAGTGATAGCTGTTTTTTTGTTCTCGCCCCCTGCAGGATACGCATGGAGCATCTGACCGCCATCACACAGGAAGAAACCAATTCCCTCAGGAAGAGGGATGTAGCAGGTGAGCGTGGGAAATGTAGTCTTCGCTCGTGATTGAAACAATCGCTCCCCCCTCTGGATTTTTCACCATTATCAACCCGTCCTTCTCTCTCTCTGCCCCCCCCCCCCATCCTTCTCTCTCTCTGCCCCCCATCTCTCTCTCTCTCTCTCTCTCTCCAGTGGCCATGCAGAAGTTGTTGTCAGAGAGCTGCTCAATGCGTCTGCAACAGGAGGCTAGTGACTTCCGTAGACAGAACCTGGTCACAGAGGCCTGTAGGAGGTCAGACACACATGAATTACATTCCATTTGTTACTGAGAGGTCCAACACACACACACCCTCACACACACACACACACACACACACACTTGTCCCAGTGTCTCATTCCCTAGTTTTTTTCTCTAAGAATGAGATACTGGTCAAAGGTCTATAACGTTACACTGAAACATGGCTGGTTTGATGGTCTCCATTGCTCCCTCAGAGGCTTGTCCTGTTTAGAAACACATCCACCTTGTTTCCTTTCCTCTTCCTCTGTCATTGTAGTCTGGAGAGTCTGGATAGGAAGTTCGATCAGGTGCTTTCACTCCAGCAGCTAGACAAAACCAAAGCCGTCGCCCATATCCTGCAGGAGGTAAACACACACACACACACACACACACACAAAATAATGACAAAAAAAAAGAGACAGTGCTTTCCAGTCACTGTCAGCCAAAGCAGAAAGCGAAGCAAGCTGACCGAATCCTCCATCAAGACGAGTTGCTGTTACTTATGACTCTCTACTCCCCTCTGCAGGAGGAGATGCAGAAGGCAGCCTTCCAGGCACTGCAGCTCCAGAAGGACAGCGTATACGGCCACATCCAGCAACAGGTTAGGCTGCTGCTAACCCACTCATTATCACACACAATCCTTAGGAAGTCATAATCATTTAATATCAAGTCAAGCCCACCCGAGGTCACCACCCACACACTCATTTGTCAGTTGATATTTACAAACCATAAAAAGGGCAGAACTTTTCAAAGGATTTACTTTGAAATGCACGTTTAGAGAGACATGTTGTGCTATTATTGACAGTTTCATTAATTATAATACCATATAATGTCTTGCTGTAGGTATACTGGGGGAAATACATGTGTAAAATGTGCCTATGTAGATTTGTTTATTAGGAACAAGTTTATAACGACCACATTGCACTAAGGAGCGCTGTAGGAGATCTTTTCTGCCTGCCGCAATAAGACTGTCCAACTCCTCCTCCGGCTGGCTCGATCAGGGTGATCAGAGTCAGGCCGGGGGATGTTAAATCATACTGGACTGTTCTTACTGTATATAATGTTTCAGATTTTTATTTTTTATTTTATTTGATTATTCTATTGTCACTTTATTTTGTTGTTGTTGTTGTTGTTTGTGATGTGAGCTGCTGTAACGCCTTAATTTCCCCTCGGGGATCAGTAAAGTACCTCTCTTATCAAGTGATGTTTAGGCAGGACCACGCTCATCCTCCACCCTCCACCAGGGTGCAGCATCCACAGCACTTTCAGCCATTGGCCACAATAATTTTGTTTTGTTTTTCCTCCCCGCCTCCTATCAGCCATTCAGCCAATCCCCTTGCTACTGCCTCTTTGAAAGGCCAATGAGCCTTCATCGGGTAGCCAACGTTGCCTCTACAGGCTTTTTGAATACATCTGACATGTATGTCCCTCTAGACAGGGATATCTACTGGAATGTACATGTCAGATACTGTATAGGGGAAGCCTGTAGAGGCAACTTGGGCTGTTTCATCATCAGAGTGCTTCTCTCTGTGTCTCTAGATCAGGCTAATTGAAGGCGAGTTAATGCAACTGACTAAACTGGAGGTTAAGAGACGCAATCTGGACGCTGAGAACCTGCAGGTACGTGCTGGGCTAGACAGGTGATGGCGGCTGTTCTAGCGGTCGCGCAGAAACATGTTCCTCCCTCGCTTCTTTTCTTCTGTATTTTGGCTTCTTTCTTTTTTCTCCCCCCCCCCCCCGAAATCTCCTTCATGTCATTGTACCATGAGAGCATGATCCTCATTTCATGCACACACCCTGGCCTGTCTTTAAAAGGGGCAATCTGGGACTCAAACTAACAGCACAACGATCACTTTCTCAAATTCGTAGACTGGTCTATGGATGCTCAAACTGACTATCCATGAGGTCAAGATAGTTGTAATTTTTTTTTTTAAGCTATAGTGTTCATTTACAATTACATTGTTTACAAATTATGGATTAAATCAAGCTTGTATTTTGGGTTGTTGAACTAAGCTCACGAGGCATTTATAGATAAGGTATACTCCTCAATCATCAATGGCTATATATCATTCATTTTAAAATCCCAAAATGGATGTGCCAATCCCGGATTGCCCCTTTTTAAGAGGGGATGGTGATGTAATTAAGGATTGTCTACTGGAAAGGTTGTAGAGCTGCGGTAGCTTAAGAGTTTTTTTGTTTAGTTTTTACAGTGGTGCCATTATATCATATCCCATATGGATGGCACGTAACGTACTGTATATCACTGTACCTGAACGTCAGAGTGTAGAGGACAGGAATGATTTAGAAGACGCTCTGGTTTCCTAGTCCTCACTACTAATGAGTCAGGTTGAAAAATGTATCTGAGTGAGGGACTGTCAGTGCTTTGCTGTGACGTGTGTGTGTGTGTGTGTGTGTGTGTGTGTGTGTGTGTGTGTGTGTGTGTGTGTACACAGGAGGTACTGTCGGATCAGCGCACAGCTCTCGGCGACTTGCTGCAGCAGCTGCTGAAACAGAAGGACCAGAGAGAGGTGGAGCTCAGGCAGGTTCTGGTGAGTCACTAGGGGTCTGGAGAGTCAAAGGTCACACAGGGGCTTGACACAGTACAAGGCCGACCCGAACCATACATTACATTTACATTTTTACATTTATGGTATTTAGCAGACGCCTTTATCCAAAGCGACTTACAACAAATACATTTGTCTAAGTAAGTGAATCATCTATCCATCAGTCATCATAAGAAAAAGTAATCTATGCTAGGACCAGGGGCCATTGGCCATTTTTTTAAAATTTATTTATTTACAGTAGAGAAACTTGTACAGTAGGGTAGTGGGGATAAAGAGGTCTTTAGGAGCAACAGTCAAGATGTATCCTGAAGAGATGGGTCTTCAATCTACGGCGGAAGATAGGTAGTGACTGTGCTGGCCATACTGTGCTGGATCGGATAACTTCCTTTCATTTTCCCCACACATTGTCCCTTTCGGTGCTGTTTCAGCAACTAGGGTGGATGTAATCAGGCCAGCCCAGCGCGGTTCAGCTCGGCTTGGTTTGGCTTTGCAGTGTGAATTTGGGTACTGTGACCTTTAGCGAGAATGCATTGAGGTGTCACACTTTTTTTTTTGTCACATTACAGTTCAGGAAATTCAGAAACAGAAAATTCTCCATTAATTTGCACGGTATGCTTATTTAAAGGGATAGTTCACTCACAAATTGTTTTGATTTACCACATACTTCCACTGTCGTCAGCCTGCCAAAACAGGTTTTTAAGTCCATTCCCTACTTATTGAGCAAATCGCAAGCATTTTCGGGTTTTAAAAAGCATAACGTCTTTCAAGTATCTCCTTGGCAGGTAGACCCCACATCCTGATTCATGCTTTAACATGTGATAAATCATTGCTTTTGTGTGTGTGTGTGTGTGTGCTGTGTCCTTCAGGCGGAGATGGAGCTGAAGAGTGACTCCACCCAGCAGAACTACTGGATGATCCAGTATCAGAGACTCTTGGACGCCAAACCTCTGTCACTGCGTATGCAGGTACAGTACACTACCTAACCCCATGTCAGAGAGCAGGTCCCTCACTCTCAGAACCTTAGAATTCCCTAAATGCAGGTACAGTACACTACCCCATGTCAGAGAGCAGGATCCTCACTCTCAGAACCTTATAATTCCCTAAATGCAGGTACAGTACACTACCTAACCCCATGTCAGAGAGCAGGATCCCCACTCTCAGAACCTTACAATTCCCTAAGGGCTCCGGAGAATGGTATTGGACTCTTTGGACCACCGTGCAGTATTCAGGGTGTATGAAATGAACCCCCAAACTGGCTGCATTTATGTTTCCCACCAAGACTAAGCATAGGATTTTGCATAGAGCTCCCTACTGGTTAATAGAGCTCCCTACTGGTTAATTCTGAGATAGCTCTGGGAAACGAAGAGATCTCAAAGTAACATTAGGTGCCCAGTTGGAAATTTAGTTTAAGTTTAAATTCGTTTTTTTTTATTTTCAAGGAGCACTTGAATGCAGTAGTATCCTCGACTATCCTCGTTAATCCCTCTCTCTGTCTCCCTCTCCCTCTGTCTCCCTCTCTACCAGGAGTCTGGTGTGGAGAGGGACCTCGTGAATCTGCTGTGTAAGCTGTCTGCACAGCACTGTCTCCCCATCCTGGCCCACCACCGCCTCACCACAGAAGCCCTGAGATACATGACCGTCAGCGACCTCAGCAAGGTGTGTTTGTGTGTGTGTGTGTGTGTGTGTGTGTGTGTGTGTGTGTGTGTGCGTGTGTGTCAATGTGTCTATATTCATGAGTACGTTTGTAAAAACGATCAAAGCACTAGCGAATGATACAGTATGTGTGTTTCTGTGATAGTGGGAGTGTTACATTGTGACAGGGGAGATGCCAACCTGTGTCTCGGATGCATTTGTACTCAACTTGGTTAACAATCTCTACCTCTGTGCTGACAGCTGGGGATCAGTGAGGTGGGTGTGCAGAAGGCTCTTCTCAACTGGGCCAAGGAGCAGCCTGCCACACCTCCTGAAGGTACACACGCACACACACACACACACACACACACACACACACACACACACACACACACACACATATACACACACACACGCACACAAAAACCTTGACACCCTGATTGAAATAGTATTAGAAATCTTTGCTCTCACTTCTTTCATGTCAGTGCAAATGATGTGACCGAGACAAGAAAGACGCTTTAGGGGCGCTTAGTGGTGTAGCACCCTAATGCGCTCACCACGTAATCGCAAGGTTCCTGGTTCGATTCCGACCCTCGACATATCTTGCATGTCATCCCTCCTCTCTCTCTCTCTCTCTCCCTCTCCCATCCTTCCTGTCAATCTCTACTGTCTCTATCCCAATAAAGCAGAAATGCCCTGAAAAACATATTTAAAAAAGAAAAAGAAAGCCGCCTTACACTAGTGACACACAGCTAACGATGCAAACACCAGTATTCTATAGTTGCAGTGTTGGTGAATCCATTATCCACGTGGAACCACTGTTTGTGCTTCTCTCTCGCAGGAGCCTGTAAGATGGAACCCCAGGAGGAGGAAGCTGGTCCGTCCCCATCCCTTCCCAGCACCCCCGTCCATACCCCCACCCCGCCACTGACCCCCGGGACGCCCGTCACCCCCTCGTGCCCCAGCCCAGTGGACTGGCCAGGCAGCTCCGAGTGTGTGGTGTGCATGGAGACTGGGGTGAGGAGACAGCAAAAAACACACGCATATGTACATGCCAACACACTTGCAGACACACATACGCTGTATACATGCATACCAGGGTTTCTGCTAGGAAAATTTGACACCGGACAATACACATGCATGTGCATGTACACAGACACACACACACACTTTGCACCCTTTATTCTCAGAGGGGGATTAAACACCAAAAGCAAAAAAAACTAAAAACTTTATTTACTTATTTACTTTATTTAAAACTTATGACTTACTGTATGTTCTACCATTTTACTGTGTTTTCTTACAATGTGATACTTTCCATGTGATTTAATACCCCCTGATCCCTTCTCTCCCTCAGTCCCAGGTCATCTTCCTGCCCTGTGGCCACGTCTGCTGTTGCCAGGTGTGCAACGTGGCGATCCAGAACTGCCCCCTGTGCCGCGGCACCATCTCCCAGCGCGTTCGCCTCTACCACAACTAGGGCCCGAAACGCCTCGATCCACAGAGACCCGTCTGCCTTGGGGCTCCATGTATAACCACCACCACATTACCCCCAATATCCCCCAATCCCTTCGGCCCCGTCTACATTCGCGACAGAAACATGGCTTTCGTTATCCGAATAAAACACAATCTGGCCACCGACAATCGGACTGTGAACTAATCGTCACGTTCGGATAACTGAAGTCTGATTTAAACGTCAGGTGTACCGTCGACGTCAGGGGCAACTTCTACTCAATGCTTTTATATACACCTGCACTAACTCATAGTTCACTCACACCTGCACACCATTATATATGCATGACCATACGCACTGCAACTCTATAATCTCACTATATATTTATATTTCTCACAGGGAAAACATAAAATACATACATAAAAGCCCCCAACGCTCAGTCAACAGGTAATTCACCTCGATAAACCAAAATAGACATAACACATATGAGTGACTTTAGTAAGGAATTTTAGCGACGTGTCTTTATTTTATTTGACTTTTTTTTTTTAAATATAGAATAATTGTTATAATCCAAAAGGGATAAAGTCAATGACTGTTTTAAATGAGTTTGACTGTTTCAGGCCTTTGGGAAATACCTGTTTGATTGACGTGTGCCTTTTTCTACCTTTAGAAACCTCTCTGCTCCCTCTCTCTCTCCCCCCCTCATTTTAACCCACGTGTCAACGTGTTGTGGACGCTCTTGTATGTCCACTGAAGGACTGTTAAGATATAGTGGTTGTGTCATATATCTTCTGCACTGACTTCTCTTGCTGTCTTATTACACAGTATCCTAATTATTTGTGTCTCAAGGGAGTGTTGAGGGGAAAAACACATCTCTCTTCCCACTAAAATCAGTTGTGGGTGGTTATGGTGTTGTTACCATCTGACAGATCATATCAGGACAGCCTCCGCAGAACATATTAGGATGCAGTGTTAGCCGGTGTGTGTTTGGCAGTGCCAGGACAGGAACTAATGCGGCGTTCATGAGATCTTGGAAACTCTGAACTTCCGAGTTCAAATGAACGTACAGTAAATAATCTGCGTAGAGCTTCTTATTGGTTGATTCGGATACCCTCCCGAGTGGAAAACTCGGGTATCGTCTTTGTACAGAAAGTTTCCATGTCGGAAATGTTGGAGTGCACATGAACACGCACGTGCAGCATGCACACCTTGTAGTTGGTTAGAACCATGTTTGGTGACCGCTGCTGTAAGCATGCCCCCCGACCCCCCCCCCCCCGACAACACCAAGAACGCTGCCTTCCATATCACTGCAACTCCTCAAGTGCTGTCATTCATTCATTCCATAACAGTTCTCTCAAAACTCTCACCCATATGTTACATTTAAAGGGATAGTTCACTCTAAATTAAAGGGATAGTACAAACATATGGTACGTTATGCTGAGTCTACTTTTAAAAGTGTTGACTGGAGTGAAGGTACGAGGTTGATCACAGACATTTGATTTGAGAGTGAACTGTGCCTTTAACTGCTGTCTTTGGCACTTCTGATCTCTATTTAAAATGTCTCACCCTTTAAAGGCTTCGTCTCACTTATCCCATCAATATGAAACCGATGCCACTTTTCTATCCCTTCTCCATTCAAGTGCTCTTATAGTTGTTTCTAACTTAGCATGCTTCAGGTTATATAAGACACTTATATTGTATGTTATTGAGGTAAAAAAATAAATTAAAAAAAAGATGCTGAATATGATGAAATGTAAGGATTTTTCAGCTGAGATGACAAGGTGATGTCAAGGTGTTAATATGTGTTGAATGATTTTCCTCTCCTGGTTGTGTGAACACTGTGTATTCTGTTGCAAAATGTGTTCTTTTGACTGGCCCAAGGGATGCTGTTTTGTACTTCTCCTAGCACTAACAGTCATTTTCCCTTCAGCTCTGCATCTCGTTTAATGACCACAAATGGCTGCTCTAGTATATATATATATATATATATATATATATACACCTATAGAACTATACTTAATCAATCCTTGTGTTTTTATGTTAACAGCTTTTATGTGCGACTGCCAAATATATATATGTTTAAATATATACCATAGCATGTTGAATCACTGGATATACCATGTTCAGTTTCCCCCTGATCACCATATTTAAGGATAATGAAGTTACATAGCTATCAATGATATTAGAAAAGATCACCAACTGTCATTCGATGCAGTGGTCAGATCCATCTGGATGAACAGTGTCACAACATCTTCCTTTCTGTAATTCCTTCACTGTTTGTTCACTTTGACATACTCTGTTTCTATGCCTTAAATACTGAACTTTCATAAGGTTAAACGACTTCAAATTAATTCTGTCTGTGTCATGTATATGTTCCTCTTATTGAGCCCTATTTTCAGTTGCAGAGTGATACGTATGGGTTTTGTCACTTTGGTAGCACTTTACCGTAAGTATACTGCCATAACTGTCATGAATTGTATACTATCTGTATAAAAATACTATAATGCAAAAAGCATAAAAGAAAGCGTTTGAATCATACTTGATCGTTATGTGACCTTGCTCATAATGGATGGTCATTTCATTTCATTATGACTTTATGGCAGAGTATCGTAGGTGAAGTGTTACCTTAATTTTTCTTCACTAGTACATTATTAGTGTGATGTGAAACCTATGCAAATAAATCTGCCTGACCCTTTCTTTGTCTGTGATTTTACATAAATAATACCCTTTATCCACCTTTCAATTTATTAATTTCATTTAATTTACTGTAGAAGAGTAGAATCAATTAATTGAATACATTTTATTAAATTAAATTATTCTTGCATATATATATACACACACATACTGACATTATGGTAGTAGCTGCATTTGTCACACAACAGAATTGTTAAAATATTTAACTATATCTATACAGTACTGGTTATTTAGCTTTGGTTTGTTGTATCGTAGAAAAATAACAAGTAGGCATAGATTCATGGTTGGTCATTGACAGTAATGTAAATGCATGTGATTAGCCAGATAAAACCTCAGCTTGGGATGTTAGAGCTTTTGATTGATCGTTCTGGAAGATGAGCAGCTGGGGTTGGTCAGATACAACCTCAGTTTTCTTTAATTGGTCATTTTGAACACTGAAAAGCCAGACCTTTCCTCTTTTTTAGCCCTGAGACTGTGATTGGCCATTCACTTCCTCATTCTTATCCATGAGGGGTTGTTATTGATTGGTTCTGTTTGGGTAGAAGTTATTTCTCCCCTGTGTGTCTATGGGCTTGTTTTCTGGGCCTTTTGAATCTATGGTCTGAACTACACCACCGTCCTTTCTTTGTACTGTTTGACACAGCTCATATTCCTCCTTTTCTTCTTCTTCTTCTTCACCATCATCATCATCATCCTCTGCTCTCTTTCCATTCTGCAGCACCACCTGTGTCGATTTCCCATCATCCTCCTCTCTATCATTGGCTGTTAGAACCTCAAGGGTCACCCCCTGTGGAGTGGAGAGAGGGATTATAAATTATACATTTCTTGGGCTTACATTACCCAAAAGGTCATTTGTACCTTGATCAAGGTTGTACCTTGAGGGTCCTCAGGATGATCCCTAGAACAAAGCCTCCTTGGTATGACCCGTGCAGGTCAAACTCCCCCCTGAGAGAGTGGAACACTGTGTTCATGAGTCTCTTCACCTGTAGGGAGTCATCATGACCATTAACAGTCATTCAATCCCCCGCCACGGCCACCACACAGCTAAGATTTGGTTGTTGAAAGTTGGAAGTTTACCCAAAATCTATATTCATGTGTATTTCTGGTCAATTCACGATGCATACCGTATCAAACTGTCGCCATTTTGTATGCAGCTGCATTATTGCTATCGAAACGCGAGGTCTATGTTTACGAGCATTGATTACCTTTTCTTATGACGACTGATGGACAGATGATTCAGTTACTTAAACAAATGTATTTGTTGTAAGTAGCTTTGGATAAAGGCGTCTGCTAAATGTCATAAATGTAAACGTCATAAAATAATTGTCATACTACATTAAAATACGTCAGTTGAGAGGTTTTGCACTCAGCTCTACTATGCCAGTGATTCCCAGAGAGCAGCATGCGCTAGCTCTTGCGGACATCACGTGGGAGGGAGAGGAAAATCTTGGGAATTGTTAGATTTGACTCAAATGGTCAATTTGGAACATCAGGACAGTTGATGTTCCAAATTGACCATTAGAGATATCTTGATTCAAGAGATCATTTTAAAACGTGTTTTTTTGTGTGAATGTGGCTACTTTTGACTAATGAAAACAACAAATCCAATGGATTACAGGGTCAAATTCCGCTTTAACAACGCTTCACAGGACACGGTATATGAGTCAAACGGTGTGACCTCTCACCTGTTCTGCCATGGTCTCCTGATTGGCCTGCTTGGCCAGCTTCCTCTCCACCTGCTGCATGACAGTGCACCCATGGGATTGTTTGACGTACTTCACTTAAAGCAGTAGGACATGACATTTTAGCTTTCAAAAAGTTCTACATGCTCATGATAAATCAGTAGTAAGAACAGAATGAGATTCATTGGCAAAAATGGAACATTGAACAATGTAGTTGTGGTCTCTAAAATAGCATTTCAAAATATGGTGTCAAGATCGATCTCTACCCTTTAAATGTAATATGTTCAGATTGTCCCTGACCTGCTCCTGTAGCTGAGTGAGCGTCCTTTCCAGAGTGTCTCTCTGCTGGGTCATCTCTGTCAACTCACAGCAGTGCTTCTCCCTGGCCAGGGACAGAGCCCTGTCACACCGACCCTGCCACTCCGCCTCCATCTCTGACTGCAGCTGGACACACACACACACACACACACACACACACACACACACACACACACACACACACACACACACACACACACACACACACACACACCTAAGTGAGTCTGCTTTGAGGTCACGTGGCCTGACCTAGAAAAAAATAATACTCCTTAACCTAACAATGAAAGATGATGATTGATTTGAAATACAGCCAATACAATAACTTGCTGCATTGATGTCACTCCTCCCACTCGGTCTCTTTCAGCCCATTTTGTTTGAGCAGAACAGGACTGAGCTGTGCAAAAAATACCTAAAAACTCATGATAGCCTACAGCATGATTTTTATGGCGCCTCGTATTTAACGTTGTTTTTTAACAAACAAGTGATTGTTCAATGGAGTGTAAACCGTGTGAGAATATGCTGCACGCCATGACAAAGACAAAGACTGTTTATTGGCCATGCAATCAATTCTCATCAATTGTTGGAATGTGGGAATTTTTGCACCCCCCGCCCCCGCCCGAGACAACACACGTGCACACCCCCAAGGGAGAACAGAGCTCTGGGCTCTGGGCACAGGGTCAGCCATATTCCGGCGCCCCTGGAGCGGTTAGGGGTTAAGTGCCTTAATCAAGGGCACAACGGCAGTGGTAGGCACCTGGATATGATGCTGCCAGTAACCCTCCAGTCACCAGCTCACATCCGGCTCCCTCCTGGAGCGGGGATCGAACCAGCAACCTTCCGATTGCTGGCCAGCCTCTCTAACCTGCCGAAATGAATAACTACAGTATTCAAAACTCTAATTTGAGTTTAATTGAACTTGTTTCTCCTCACTATTTTGCTGCAGTGAAATGGGGGCAGTTGTGCCTACCTGTTCCCTGTCCCCCCGCTCTGCCTGGCTCCTGGCCCTCCGTAGCTGGACCCACAGGCTCTCTGTCTCCCGGTGACCACTGCTCCTCACCTCCTCCAGCTCCTCAGCAACACGCTGCCGCTCCAAATCCCACTTCCTCTTCCTGTCTGACAGGATCTGACAGAGACGGATAGAGAGGTTCCACCCAGGAAGAGGAGCAGGGGGAGACGAGATAGTAAATACTAAGTGGGGGTTGAGATTGAAAAGATTACACACACAAACACACACGCACGCACACACACACACACACACCTGGTCCAGGTTGTCTTTCTCAGACCTCAGGTCCTGTAGTTCCTCCTCCATGTTGGTAACTCTCAGATCTGTCTCTCTGCGTTTCTGTTTCTCTGTGCGCCACTGAGCCTGCGCTGTCTCCACTCCCTCCTTCAGCTCTGCATGCACGCACGTGCGTGCACACACACACACACACGCACACACACACACACACACACAAAATTATCCATCATTTCCTCTAGTGAGCTGTTCTGAGTGTAGCGAATATCCCTCTATGCCTCTCCTGTGCAGTACCTTCCACTTGTTTCTCCAAGGAGCTGATATGGGTGCAGTGATTCTCCCTGTCCTGCAGGGCGGCGCTGAGCTGGGCCGTTAGCTCAGAGACTGTAAGCTGGAGAGAGGAGGCCTTCTGATGTAACTGAGATGCCAGAGAGGAAGATGAGGCTAGCTCCTCAGCCAGGCACACCTGAAAGAGGGGGAGAGAATGGTGAATGGTGTCACAGTGTGTTGAAGGTTCAGAAAAGTGTGTGTGTGTGTGTGTGTGTGTGTGTGTGTGTGTGTGTGTGTATGTACAGTACCAGTCAAAAGTTTGGACACACCTTGCCAAGAGTGTGCAAAGCTGTCATCAAAGCAAAAGGTGGCTACTTTGAAGAATCTAAAATATAAAACATATTCTGGTTTGTTTAACACTTTTTTGTTTACTACATAATTCCATATGTGTTCCTTCAGAGTTTTGATGTCTTCAATATTAATCTACAATGTAGAAAATAATAAAAATAAAGAAAAATCATTGAATGAGAAGGTGTGTCCAAACTTTTGACTGGTACTGCATGTATGTGTATGTATGCATGTTTTTATGTTTGCATGTACTGTATGTATGTATGTATGTATGTATGTATGTACAGTATGTATGTATGCTCCTCCCTCTGCTCCACCCTACCTTATCCTGCTCTGCCTGCAGTAAGCGGGTCTGGCTCTGATGGTTGCTGGTCTTCAGTTCATCACTCCTCTGCTCCAACAGCAAACTACTTTGCTCCATATGTCTGAGACATAGCACACACCCTGTTCAGCTACACAGCACATGCTCTATTCAGCTACACAACACAGCATATTCAGCTACATAACACATGGTCTTTCTTGAAAAATAACATTTTATTCCAATCAGACTAACTCTTCATAAAAAAATAAAAAAAATAAAGGTAGAATACGCAACAATATAGTAGGAGGAAATAGAAATCCGCCATTAGCCTTTCAAACGTCCTTTCAAATATTAAAGGGTGAATTCACTCAAAATGAATTGAAATGTTTTGTACCTCATCTGTGAACAAAGATATGCAATTTCCTAATGGCCCCTATAATCGGCCTCATTTACATATAATTCACTAATTTTGGCAAAAATGTGTATGTAAATAATACAAATATTAAATATGCATGATCACAATGATGCAATATGTTGCAATTTCCTTGGCAGCACAGTTGGATCCTTTTTCCATCTGCTGCAGGTTGTTTGTGACTGAGACACATTTCTTTCTGGTTATTGCGTCGGTTTAACGGGCGCAGAAGCCTTTAGTGAACTTGTCTGAGTGTGTCAATGGCTGTTGGTATGGAGCTTCTGTTGCACTGGGCCTTCTTGCAACACAGCGTATACAATACAACATGCATTCAAGCCCTCTCACCTCTGGTTCTGTTCGATGAGTTCTCCAATCTTCCAGTTCTGCTCCTCGATGTGGGAGCTCTTTTCTAGAACCTCCTTCTTCAGAAATACGTTCTCCTGCGGAACCCAAGAGGAGCATAGTTAAGAACACTGGGGGTGCGTCCCAATACTATAATGCTGCTCCATTCCCTTCTCCCCTTTCCTCTTTCCTCACTACTTTGAAGGTTCAGTGGAGGAAGATACGACTGTAGCTCTGCCCATCATTTGCAAATGTAACTTGTGCCAAATGCCAGACAGTCCGCTACACACCTGGACGATTCTCTGGATATTGTGCATGATCATGGCCGTTTCCATGGACATGGAAGACAGACCCAGGGAGTTGCAGCCACTGTGCTTTTGTAGTGTATCCACCTAATGGAGAAAATATTAGTAAAAGTGTCAATGGAAGTAGATATAAAACTGGGAAGAATTAGAGGGAACGGTTGAAGCATTGTGTTAGTTATGTCCCAATATTGAAAAGAGGCCTCTAATCCATGCCTCCTTTCCTTCATTGGCACTTTAGAATATCAAGAGACACAACCCAAATCCATAGCTTACCTTGGAGGCTAGCAGATCCATTTTATCTGCCACTTTCCCGATAGCCAGTCTGATCTCAGTGGTGTGTTGCCGTGCCTCAGTCATCAGGAAGGAAGTGACATCACTAGGTACTAGCCAAGTTAAAAAAGACACATTTTTCAAGAGTTGTGCAGGCTTTGTTGCAAATTAGCATTACAACTGATTAGTTGAATCAACAATTAAACAGTGGTTGATTGACACAAAAGCCTGCAAGGACCAGAGTTGGTGACCCCTGTCATAGCTAATCATTTTTGCCATGTTAAGTTATCATTTTTGCCATGTTAAGTAATAATTGTTGCCATGTTCAGGTATCATTTTTGCCATGTTAAGTAGGAATGGAAATAATGTCCCTTACCCTGGTATGACATTGCGTGAGGTGGGACGAACGGACCAACAGAACACTGCAGGTGGGGGTACAGCTGTGTGTGGGGCAATACAAACACCATAGCATTACGGGTGGCAGGTAGACTCAAAACAAAAACACTTAGCGCGAACCAGATCCAGACAACTGTCGTACCGACACTGTCAAATTAACCAAAATGGCAAACCTGGAAAGCATGGGTGTTTCCATAGTTGACAGCCTGAGGGGCGGCTGTCTCCATATACACCGGTTGCTGGGCAGCCGCTGGTGCGGCAACCCCAGGGACGGGGTAAGAAGGTGCTGGAAATGACGCAAAAAAATTAAGGTATCAGATTCCTTCAAGTGCATAACAAACAGGGTTGAGGTCAGTGCCGTTCCAATTCACTCGATTCAGGAGATACATTGACATTCAGGATCCATTTATTTTCAATATGGATTTTTCAACTCTTGAACATACATTTCTATTCACAAGCGTGTTGAGTACATTAAAGTAAAGCTTTGTGTGAGATTAGAGACTAAGAGACTGAGAGGGAGGCCACACCTGCACAGGAGGGGGGTGCAGCTGACATCTGTACTGGTTGAGGGGAAGGATGGGAGGATAAGGTGGGGGAGGGGGGCATCCTTGTGTGGGACTCACTGGGGTACTGTGGGGTAACAAATGTGTGGTAAATGTAATTTAATTTAAATTTAAACAAATGAATTGTAAATTA
Organism: Argentina silus; assembly: GCF_951799395.1. Taxonomy (NCBI): domain Eukaryota; kingdom Metazoa; phylum Chordata; class Actinopteri; order Argentiniformes; family Argentinidae; genus Argentina; species Argentina silus. The sequence continues at coordinate 19,132,738 of NC_139659.1, read as the reverse complement.
ATAACAATGTACATGCACACACACATGCACATGCACACACGCACACGCACATACACACGCACACACCTCTTTCTCTGAGTCATTAGGGTCTGGCTGGGCAGGAATGGTTCCTGGTAGGAAGGGCAGCATGGGCTGGCCCATCTTAGCCATACGGGAGATCAGCTTGGCTTTGGACGCATCTGGGTTCTGCTGGCCAAAGGAGAGCTTGAGGAAATTGTGTGTGTGTGTGTGTGTGTGTGTGAGAGAGAGTGAAAACAACTTGTGTGTGTGTGTTTAAATGCATGTGTGCCAATTACCGTATAAAAGGTGGATAAAGACAAAACACAACTGACTCACCATCAACTGCTCATTTATAGAATTGGATTTTACTCGTAAAGGCTGACCCCTGTGTGACAAAACAAAGAATTGAAATGTCAAAGAGTGTCAAAGGGATAGTTCATGATTTTGGAAGTTATACCATATTTTCCACTTAAGAGTACCTGGGGTGTTTACCTTGGGTGAGAACACTTCCTGGTTTGCATGCGACAGTGAAGTGGAAATTACTTTGTTGTCCAGGAAGTTCAATAATAGATTTGTACGCTTATAATAGCTAAAATAGCTATTTTAACTATTATATCTATTAGCTAGAAGATAGATTTTTCCATATCTATACACGTGTATCACCTATAAAGAGATAAGATTGCAAAATCTTTACCAGGGGAGGAGAGAATATCACTGTGAAATCAGGGTTGGGGTCAATTCCATTTTAATTCAGTTTAGAAGAGACATTGAAACTGCAACTCAAGACTTGAAAAGCAGCAGCATTTAGTTTTAAAGATTTTTCAATGCTTGAATTGTAATTGAAATTCCCCAAGTTCCTTAAAGGACAAGTTGGGTTGTTTTGATTGATTTCTTTTTTGATAAAATAATGGCATTCTGTAGAAGACACTTTATTTTTTTGCTAGGTTTTGACTGGTTGTCATGTTTGGAGCAGTAAACACTGTACCCTGGTTCAGCTGGGATAGAGGTGGGAGGTTGGCAGGCCACCTCAGGTCCAAGGCTGTCCACACTGGGGGAGGGGGAGTTAGCGGCGGACCCAATGCTCACACACTCTGAGACAACATCCTTAGCAAACTTCACCTGGGTGCACACAGTTCAAATGGCTACAGTGAGGAAATACTTTCACAATTTGAAACTGCCTGGATAAGCAGTTGTGTGTATTGATGAACTTGAAAGATTTCCTGCTGTTCAATGACCAATTCAATTATCAATAAATTCCCATTGATCCTTGGAGAGAATCAAAAACAAAAAGTCTAACGTTAGCTGCTTGAACAGTAACAGCACATAGCACTTTGTCACCTGTGCACAAGGTCACGTCTCCGTACCTTCACCCTGTGGGACCTAGCACTAACAGTGTGTGTGTGTGTGTGTGTGTGTGTGTGTGTGTGTGTGTGTGTGTGTGAGCATGTACTGTATGTACGTATGTGTGTGCCTACCCGACGGATCTCCAGGTCAAAGATGAGTGTGCTGGTGGGTGGGACAAGGTTGGGCATGCCCTTTGACCCGTAGCCTAGGCTGGGGGGCACGATGAGGAGGCGCCGCCCACTCTTCTGCATCCCCAACATCCCTTCCTCCAAGCCCTAGAGAGAGAGAGAGAGAGAGAATAAAGAGAAAAGGAGAAGGCCATGTCGACAAAATGTAAAGTTAAAAAACAAATGTAATGCCGTACCCATATCCCAACAAAACAGAGAGAATGCCTTAGATTAGAACCAGATATAATTTTCCCAACCCATGCCCAAAAAACATCACTCACCTTAATGGCTTTTCCAGCGCCCAGCTTCACTCTCAGGAGCTTGTCTTTTCCCAGGTTGGAGTCAAATATCTGACAGACACACAGTTCAATGCTAAGTCTATGGTGCCACGATGGGCATTAGTTACAGGAGACCAAAGCACTGGGGTATGACCCTCTCGTGATATGGGCTAATGACCAAATAAGTTGCGTAAATGATTCCAGACAACATGACACTCATTAGGGAAACTAATGAAGGACCAGAATTACAGAAATGAAGGCCCATTGATAGGAACAATTTATAGGAAAAACAGCATCCAACATCTACAGGACTTTGGAGTAGAGATTTTGTGAAATGATGATACAAATAATTAGTTTACCACATGTACAAAGTCAAGAACTTGCTTATAAATGCAAATTATCATTTTATCGGAAGCAACTCTTCATGCATGAGTCTACGTGGCCCATTCTGGAATTGATCCCACAACTTTAGAAAAGACAGTATCTACCTAACTCAAACAATCTGGGCCACAATTTAGAGGGTATAAAGAACACATTAGTTGTTGATGTTAATTTCTGTTTCCTACTTAAATTTGAATATCCGACCGTACTATCAAAATTCAGACTCAACTGTAAACAAAGTTAAATAGCACAATTCTATAAAAGAAAATGTCTTCACCTGTCCAATGTGATGGTTCTGTAGTAGCCAGCCTGTGAATGCAACCTCTACGGTGTCCCCACAGGCCACTGTCTGTCCCTCTCCCATAGCAAGGTCCTGGGTCACCAGAGTCTCTAGAGTAGGCTCACTATTCCTCTTCGCCACACACACCTGCATTAGGGAACATGTTTGGACATCAGAAAAGAAGAGAAGACAATATTGTTGCTGAATGGATGAAATAGTCTCCCAGGAGATCGGGATGGGAATGAAGCGTAATAGATACGCATGGTGTGACAACAGCAAGGGAGGCCTGGCCTTGATTTCCGATGAAAAACCTGGATTTGCAGTGTGTACTGTAACTATGGAATTTTTTTTCCGTTCACTTTCCGTTCCACATGAACGCACAATATGGTTGTGTTGCGCATGGGCAATTAGGTCTGGTATTGCAGTTAAAACATTATAGGAGGTAAAATACACCAGCATTATAAAAAATTAATATATAATTGTATATTCTATATTTTTCCTTATTGATTATGAGTGCAGGTATGAGTACTCCAAGTACATGCTTATAGCCCTAATGTATAGTTAATCTGTCCCTCACCTCTTTGCAGAAGTCCATTCCAGCTTTCTCTGAGTCAAACATCAGGGACCAGTTTTGTCTCTGGTCGTCGTAGAATGTTCCGTAGTTACCTGGCTGGACCTGAGCAGAGAAATACAAAAACACAAGCTGAGGTTCAATGCATAACACACTGTATACTCACCCTACAGTAAAAACAGCAGCAGTATACATCATTGACATACTGCACACACACACACACACACACACACACACACACACACACACACACACACACACACACACACACACACACACACACACACACACACACACACACACACACACACACACACACACACACACAACTTTGACACCCTGAGGGGGGCATCCTTGTCTTTAAACAAACTCACTGTGAAGACAAATCCCGAGTGTATCTTGGCAGTGGTGATTTGTTTCTGTTGACTGCCATAAAGTAGGATATTGTACTGTAAAGAGATATACAGTATCTCAATCATGATGCAGGCTTATTATCAATACAAGTTCATATTGTGTACTTATTACATGAATTTATTGCATCCAGTCCAAGTCCAGTGGGTATGATTAACACCTGATTAGTTTCTGGGAAATCATATTTCTTAGTGTTTTAAGAACAGTTAAGTTAAAACAGGATATATACACTCACCGACCACTTTAGTAGGTACACCTTGCTAGTACCGGGTTGGACCCCAAGGCAGGATGGATCCATGCTTTCATGTTGTTTACGCCAAATTCTGACCCTACCATCTGAATGTCGTAGCAGAAATCGAGACTCATCAGACCAGGAAACGTTTTTCCAATCTTCTATTGTCCAATTTTGGTGAGCCCGTGCGAATTGTAGCCTCAGTTTCCTGTTCTTAGCGTGGCACCCGGTGTGGTCTTCTGCTGCTGTAGCCCATCTGCTTCAAGGTTCAACGTGTTGTGCGTTCAGAGATGGTCTTCTGCATGCCTTGGTTGTAACGAGTGGTTATTTGAGTTACTGTTGCCTTTCTATCATCTCGAACCAGTCTGGCCATTCTCCTCTGACCTCTGGCATCAACAAGGCATTTTCACCCAGAGAACTGCCGCTCACTGGATATTTTCTCTTTTTTGGACCATTCTCTGTAAACCCTAGAGATGGTTGTGCGTGAAAATCCCAGTAGATCAGCAGTTTCTGAAATACTCAGACCAGCCCGTCTGGCACCAACAACCACGCCACGTTCAAAGTCACTTAAATCAGCTTTCTTCCCCATTCTGATGCTCGGTTTGAACTTCAGCAGGTCGTCTTGACCATGTCTACATGCCTAAATACACTGAGTTGCTGCCATGTGATTGGCTGATTAGATATTTGCGTTACCGAGCAGTTGAACAGGTGTACCTGATAAGGTGGCCGGTGAGTGTACATGACTCTCCACTAATTGAGTTTGAGAATCACATACAGTAATTCAACGTAAAAAGCTGAATACTTCCTAATCAGATGATCTGGAATGTGTATTCAGTCTTATGTAGCTGAAGTGGTTTGGAACCACGACCGGAACACTTACACCCATTCAGACCTGTTAAAGGTGCACTCGTAAAGCTAGATTTTTACACTCTCATTTATCTTTTGGTCTGTCATAAATCATTAGGTTAGAAGACTAGGTCCTCACTGTCAGTGTTAACTGATATTAAGGAGTGCACCTTTAAAAACTCCCTTTCGGTTACAGTACCTCTCTGAATAAATGGCTCCCCAGAATGGCAGCTCCCACCTTCCCCTGTTTCATGTACTGGCCATTCACACTGCAAGATGAGGGGCATACAGACACAAAAAACGGTTTAACGTTGCACCTATGAACAGAGATGCAGACAGACAGACAAACACACACGCACGCACGTACGCACGCACTACAATATGTGTCAGAGAAGTAAAGTGGAGTTGGCGTGTATCATCTTCTAAGATATGAAGAACATCTTCACAAAAAAGAATACTCACAAGCGGAACGCCTGCACGGCAGTAGCTAAGAGGATGGAAGGAGTTCCAGGAGGAGGAGCTGACTTTTGAGGAGGCGGGCCTTATAAATAAGAAGAAAACAAAACACACAGGGTGGAATATATTTAACTTTTGCACCAAAAGGAATGATGGAAGTATTGGTATGGAATTTAATGTTATATCTGAAGTCTGTATCTGAGATGTTAGCTGACAAAACACCTCATAGAACACTATTGACTCTGGCCCTCTTTGAAGACTGATAAAATGTATCCTTTCTTCCTTCCTTCTTTCCTTCCATCCTTCCTTGAGGTAATCAATGATCTGACGTGACAGAACTGCTGAAAGCTATTTCAAGGAATCCTTGCTTGCCTTTCACCTTTCCAATCATGTCTGATCATTGATTGCTCTAAGGAAGTGAGATGGGAAGGATGCATTTCATCAGTATGGGGTACAGTACAGGTTCTCATACCAAGTATGGAGGAGCTTCTTTTGGGCTGCCTGGGGGCGGTGAACTGGAAGGTCTCATTGCCCTGACTGGCAGCCTGGTCCAAGCCAAACAGAGAGGCCAGCTTTTCCCTGCAAACATAATGTACACATCCACATATTAGACCATAATGTACATGAATGGATTGTGTAACCATGACACATTTTTTACCATGTAAAATGTAGAATTGATTGGGCTTCCCAAAAAATTGCGTAGCCCCTTTCATTGGCACTTCGCAGCTCTCACTGAAGGAGAGAGGTGTGATCTTTGACAGTCTACCACCACGTCGGGGTGTTTTAGGAATAAAAAGTATTTCCCATTTTTCGCTGGTGTTACCCTTTAAGTGTTTACTGGCTTGAGGGAGTCACTTCAACATCACTGTGTTGCTATCTTAGCCATCTGCCGCACGCACGCACACACACACGCACGCACGCACACACACACACACACACACACACACACACACACACTCTCTCACACACACACACACACACACACACACACACACACACACACACACACACACACACACACACACACACACACACAATGCACAATGAGACTTTCAGCCCAATAAGCAGGTCAATCAATGCAATGTCATCACATTCCGCAAACAAGGAGCAGAAGAGAACAGGAGATGGTTTCTCACAATTCAAGTAAAGGCTGTGGCTTATCCAGACAAACTTGATTTACAAAAACAATGTTTTTCTTTGAATAGCCCAATTTAGTGGATACAATTTAATCTCACAGTGAGCCCAATCAAGCTTTGTGAAAGTCATAGGCAATGATGCAATAAACTCGAGGTAAATAATTCTACCATGAGTTGCCATTGGCGTTTCTGTTTGGAAGTAAAGTAAACAGTTCTATCATCCCAACCTTACTGGGGTATAGAGAGAGATGACAGCATTGCATTCTATTGATTAGAGGTGATTAAATTATACATAAGGGCCTAATTCAATTACTTAGGTAGTCACTCCTATCCAGAACAACATATTTTCCCAACATATTGCTATGTTGAAAACCTTATAAACGAAGAATTTTGATATCTGATATGATACGAGTATGGCACTAAATTCACTATCTTTACATTCTATTATGTATATGCATATACCGTAAAAGCCCTATGAATGAATAAATGAATGAATGAATGAATGAGTGAATGAATTCAATTTTTATTTGCGTGTCATAAATTACCCATCCCTTATTGGATCATAAGACACATTATCCAAAATATAGAACAATGTTGTACATACACATATCCAGTGCTACATTTTACAAGACTTCTTAGAACCATACTCCCTGTCACATTCAATATACAGTAGCGAAAATCAGATCCACATGATAGATAAACACCACATGCTGTAAGTAGTTCCTTCATCCATCGCCTCACCAGCCCATCCACTCCCAAGATAGATAGATAGATAGATAGATAGATAGATAGATAGATAGATAGATAGATAGAGCACCCTTTTGCACTCAAATACCATCTCTTACCGCTACGAACACCTCTTTTCCTAAACTTCTAGAACATTTAAACTACAGCAGACAGGCTCTCTACCTCTGCTTGACTCCTCTATGGCTTATGTTATCTCTCAAAGAAATAGTAAACAACCTGCTCACTCCAAAGTTAACTTATCGCCCTTTAAGACGTGCTGAATCCTTGTTAAAAAAAAAAAGATAAATCAGAACACACCACTCTACAAAAGATAGATTTGTTTTGCCTTTTTGGAGAGTGCTGTGCTACGCCGGCTCCAGAACTGTGTGCCCTATTGAAACACCTCATTATCTGTCATTGTCATGTGAAGCATCACATTGTTAGTCAGAGGAGTTGCCTCATGCACACACAGACCAAGGACCATGGTAGTGCCTTCCAAATATTTGTTCTCACAGATATCACTTAAACAAGACAGATATACTGACCCTTGGAATTCCCTCCACAGGTAGTCAGACATGGCCACCAGATGTGCACTGTGACTTCGGACAGAGGCGATACCGAACGGAGACACAGAGAGAGAGGACGGAGACAGGACTTAGTGGTAGCTGGAGAGGGAGGTACTGTAGCAGGCTGTGTGTGCCCTGCCCATGCCTCTCTCTCTCTCTCTCCCTCTCTCCCTCTCAGCCTATTGGAGCAGAGTCCTCCTGACTGTGTTTGGATGTAACTAGTGGCATGTGAGCTGCATTATGGAGCAAATACAGTTTCTTATTCCTCCCTCCTCTTCCAGCTATCCACTAAGTCCTGTCTCCTAGCTCTTCTCAAGACTGAGAAATGGCTTCCAGTGAATTTGGAATGACGAGCAGGGACAAACGAAGACCGTGATCTTAGTTACAGTATTTCTTACAGTAGTCCTAGACACTCCAGATTGGGAAGCAGGTGCTCAGTAGGGCCCTACAATAAGACAAGTAGCACCACCATTACACCAATACAGTACTTAATTAAACGGCTTAGCTCACTTTAATTAATCAGAATCAGAATTCTTTTATTTGGCCAAGTATATTTGCACATACAGGAAATTGACTTGGTGAGGTTGGTGCATGGGACATAAGAAACAATATATATAAAAAGAAAACAATATATCAGCAAAATATTTTTTTTACAAAAAAAAAGAAAGAAATGTTGATTGAATATAGCATCCAGGTTGAGAAGCTTTTTTTAAAACTGGATTTATTATGTCTCCCATGCCTTTTCAATATATCACAATTTGATTTGATGGAGCCTGACCATGGGCCTTTGGCAGAACTTTTGATCTTTAAAATCACATGGATTTGGAAAAATGAGTGAATAGAATTTTAACCAACTTACAATATGTGTTCATGAGAAATACTTCAATGAAGTCACACACACACACTTCACACACACACACACACACACACACACACACACACACACACACACACACACACACACACACACACACACACACTTCTAGGAAGGTAAGGCACAAACATCTACATTCCACCAAATGAGTTTCACCAGATTTAGATTTAATAAGGCCTCCTTTGACTCCTCCTTTGAGTCCACAGGGAACCACTGTTTTAGCACCAGACCCAGAACATGTTAGTTAGATCTACCAGTGCACGTGATGATAAGAGCACAAAAAAAAAGTGTTTAAGTGTAAAGTAAACAAAAAAGTAAATGTTATTTTCACTAAATCATAAATTGTCAGGTAAATCCATTTTATTATGTTTGTTTGACTGCTTCCATCAATAAATATTCAAACGTAACACTAATTTGATATAATTTGTTTCATTGTAACCACTTTGCTAAGAAGAAACATTGCAATGTGACAACACATTACAAAAAACGTTTCCCCTCACATTCAACCTCAGCGCATCAACAGTGGTCCTATCAAAAGAGAACGCTTGCATGCGAAGATAAAAACAACTTCAATCCATTTTTCTCTGCAAACTCACCCGCTTTTAGGCAACAGAAAGTCCCCATCCGGATATCCACAAAACATGCCTGGAATTTATTTCATGATCTGAAGCAGAGAGGAACAATGCTCTTTTATTTTTGGAGAAACATAAAACTCGCATGCATAACATGCATTTACACTTTCAACTCCACAGTAATGAAGTTCATGAAGAATCGAATCAGCTGACCTATCAAATTACTGTCGTAAACCAGACCAGGAACCAATCAAAAGTCATGCCTGGCAGCCGTAAAGTGTTTCATAAACATGTAGAAGGAGAGGCTGAAGGAAATGTGTTTAGCATCGCAAAAATAGTCATTTCAGATTTTTACCAAATATATTTTACGGCGGTTATTATATAGGTGAGGATCTTTGCTTAGCTGTTACCTGTCTATATTTATTTTAAGTATTTACCTTGTGTTGTGTGTAATTGAAGGCCGGGTCAATAAATGCTACTCTGTCGTTGGCATTCGAGACAACTGAGCAATATTATTAATTATTACATCATGTCTCGTCTCGTTTACGGGGCTAAAAGTCATCTTGTTTGTGGTCGTGTTTTTGTACGCTGACAATATATTGACATCTTTGTAGGTGATGATAGCCAACCTAAACTAAAGCCTATTGCACCAATAGTGTATGACGATTGCGCCTAACGATTTGCTGATAACATGAAGGGTCTCCTGGCTAGGTATATGATACAATTCTAATAACTACGGTATATAATAAGATGTCAGATGAGTTCAAGATGAGAATCAGTACCGTAATTCACTGATCTGTATGCGGTCTTCTTATAAATAGTGTGCCTATAGCCTTCGTTGTTTATGTGAAGCCATCATTTTACAGTGATTTGTTCTTTATCCACAGAATGTCAACCCGTAAGTTGCTGATTCTGTACGGGAGCCAAACTGGCACCGCTCAGGACACAGCTGAGCGGATTGGACGACAGGCACAGAGAAGACGGATGCAAGTCAAAGTGGAGGCTCTTGACAGTTACAATGTGGTCAGTTGATAAAAATAAATAAATAAACAAAAATATATAAAACATATATATATAAAAGGATAAGCCTATGAAATAAAACTACATGCACAGTGCCCTTACAATAACATGAACTGTCCCACTATCACGTCATACTGTAATGATTAGACAGGAGAACATGTTTATCATTACTTTATTGTATGGAATTATTGCATTGTTTATAACAAAATTGTAAACGTCTGTAGGTTAGTTTAAGTGTCTCTTAAATAAAGGTCAAATGATTGAAATGGGATTTGTTTCAATGCATCGAGCAAGGTTATGTATTATTGAAGCTGTGCTATATGTTCTTCAACAGGCTAATCTAATCTCTGAGACCCTGGTTGTGTTTGTTTGTTCTACCACTGGCCAAGGGGATCCCCCAGACAATATGAAGGTATCAGATGAAGTGACAGAGCTGTTTGTTTTTGTGTTTGTTGGTTTGTGCATGTGTGTCAATATTCCCCATGAGGAGCTAACATGGCTGCTGTGGAATTATGTGGTGTTATGTAAATGCTTCATAATGCTTCTGGATAAAACCTAAATGGCCAAACTCTGTGTATATGGCTCTATTCTTTAAAATCCAACTGTTCTGCCTCTTCTCGATTATTTTTGTATTGTGAGTAGGCTGTCAGAAACGTTGTTTCTGTTAGTGTATGATTAACCCTCTACCCCATAATGGTACGATCGAATGATTAGTTAGATACTAGTATGATGGTTGTGTTCCTCTCTCAACTTGTGCATCCCGTTGCAGAACTTTTGGAGGTTTCTATTCCGAAAATCACTTCCTGCTGGTTCTCTGTGTCGCCTAGACTGTGCCGTGCTGGGATTGGGTGACTCTTCATACCCCAAGTGAGACCTCATAATCCAAATTTTCAATTTAAGTCATTTAGCAGACGCTTTTATCGAAGGCGACTTCCAATAAGTACATTTGTCTAAGTAAGTGAATTAACTATACAACAGTCATTGTAAGTAAAACCTTCAATAAGAACAAGTGCCATCAGCAGTCACAGTGCTAGAGAAAGGAAGATTTTTAAAATATATATTTTTTTTTACTGGTAATGTAGGGTGTTAGGGGGTGGAGAGGTCTGAGGAGGAAAAGTCCAGGTGTACCCTAAAGAGATTGGTCTTTAGTCTACAGCGGAAGATGTAGTGACTCGGCCGTCCTGACAGTGGTTGGAAGCTCATTCCACCACTGGGGCGCCAAGACAGAGAAGAGCCGTGACTGAGCAGAGCGACCACTACATCCTTGTAGAGATGGCGGTGCCAAGCGTCCCAACAGAGGTGGAAGAACGAAGTGATCGGGCCAGGGTTTGAGGACTGACCATCGATTGCAGATAGGGAGGGGCCGTTGTCTTTACCGCTCTGTAGGCACCAGGGTCTTGAATCAGATGCGAGCTGCTATTGGGAGCCAGTGAAGGGTGCAGAGGAGGGGGGTGACATGGGAGAATTTGGGGAGATTGAACACCAGATGGGCTGCAGCGTTCTGGATGAGCTACAGATGTCTGATGGCGGAGGCAGGTAACCTGGCCAGAAGTGAGTTGCAGTAGTCTAGACGGGAGGTGACTAGTGCCTGGATCAGGAGTAGCGGGCCATCGCTGTGATGTTAGCTGCACAGGACAGATTCTTTGCTGTCTGGGAGGGGGACACAGTGAAGTTTTCCACTGTAATGGAGAAGTCTTGGAGAGCATGTAACACACTCATGCCTTTCACATCGGTCGTGAGATTCAATCAAACAATGATCTGACACAACATTGTCAAGAAGTTGCTCACAATACTGTAATCATGGTAGTATTATGCATTTTCAGGAATATAACCCTAATATAAAGTCATACATAGCAGTGGATGATGAAACATTTTCACTTGTAGGTTCAACTTTGTGGGTAAGAAGCTTCATAAGCGCCTTGTGCAGCTTGGGGCCAGTGTTCTGCTGCCTGTGGGATTGGCAGATGACCAACATGACCTTGGGTGAGTGTGTCGTATGACAGAAGGTTCGGTGATGCAGTTTAGAACAGAGAAAGGGGCGTAGTGGCAGTGCTCATATTTCCTTACTCAATAACCAGGTGCCCATCTAACACTGGTTTGATGGTTACGTAAGATATAGACTGAAAATCTAATTTGTAACATATTTTCATAAATGCTTGTAAAAGGGTTATTTTTAGACTATTGCATGATGTTCCTCAAGGCTCTAAATAGGTCCCTTTTAGAAGTTCCTCGCTTAAAATATTTGCAATTCACCGCTTCCTTACACTGTAAGGTTTGTGATTTAATGTTATGGTATGATGTAATTTTACTGTTACTTATATCACTTGTGTTGACAGTTGAAACAATGAAATCTTTGTGTTCAACAGCTCAGACGGAGTGATCGACCCTTGGGTCATATCATTCTGGGAGAGAGCTTTGGCTCTATACCCCCTACCTGTAGGTCTGAGCCTGATCAGGGAGGATGAGCCGTAAGTCTTTACTTTACTTAACTGGAGGAAAAGTCTGTGTATGTCTGCCAATGAGATATCCTTATTTAGTGTAACTTAAATATATGCAAATTACTCCCAAAGATGTTGTGTCTTGAAGATTTCATTTGAAGTGGCAGTAAGCAGGATTGTGGAAAACTGCCCCCTACTGTATGTGTGGTACCCTCCTAATTCAAACTTAAACCAAAACTATACTTCTCTCTCCCCCCCTTCCTCCCTGCACCCTCCTCCCCTGACATTGTCTTATACATGCTCGCCAAATCTTCTTCTCAAGCTTAGCTAGTTACTCACCAAGGACTGCTCACTGCATTATTGCACATAGAAGAATATAATAGAATTTATCTCAAAATCCACTGTTTTTCTGAATGGGATTTTCATGGGATAGAGTTGGTCTCAGGAGATGATCTTCTGCCGCCAGTTTCACTGTCAAATCGCTACAAATATAACAGGAATGCTTGGAAATATTTGAATGACTAAAAACTTGCCTACTGGCACTGTAGAGAAATCTGTGGAAATTAAGAAACATTGTAATGGAAAAGATTGGCCACCATCAAATTCCATCATTTTCATATACTGCTGTTCCCTTGCACCAAGGTGCATGAATTCTAAGTTCCACAATGCCCTCTGATAATATGTATCATTCCCTGTTGTCTATTTTGCAGACTACCTCCAAGGTATGTTTTCCGTTTCCTAGACAACATCCTAGAAAAACCAGCGGACAGGCTGAGAACACCAGACCATCAGTCCATAGTCTCCCAAGCCCACCCATTTCCTGCAAGGGTCGTATCCAATCAGAGGGTGACACACACCTCCCACTTTCAGGATGTGAGGCACATTGAGTTTGACATCACTGGTTCAAACATTGAGTAAGTGGCCTTGTCATCCATCGGCAACATGCGTAAATGTGTTTTTCTGGACCAGGAAAAACTCTGGGCCCTACCTATAGATGTGCGTATGTCTCTTGCAGGTTCACTGCTGGGGACGTAGTGATGGTGCGGCCTTGTAATGCCCCAGAAAACATAGAACAGTTCTGTCAGCAGCTGAGACTAGACCCTGACGCCCAGTTTACTCTAAGCCCCACAGATAGTGATGCAGGTCAGTGTGTGTGTGTGTGAGAGACAAACAGTCTGTAATTTGCATTCAAGGTAGACAAGCAGCACCCTGTCTTATGGCCATAAAGGATTGAAGTTAATTGAATGAATCCATTGCAACCACAACTCTCTCTCCTCAGCCCCGGTCCCGGCCCGCCTACCCCAGCCTTGCACGGTGCGCTACCTGGTGGAGAGCTTCCTGGACATAGCAGCCGTGCCTCGGCGCTCCTTCTTCGAGCTGCTGGCCTCACTCGCCACCAACGAACTGGAGAAGGAAAAGCTGTTAGAGTTCAGCTCAGCCGAGGGCCAGGACGAGCTGCACACCTACTGCAATAGGCCCCGCCGCACCGCCCTGGAGGTGAGGGGTCAGGTCAAGGTTTAAAGGTCACGACCCTGAGATTGGGGCCAGTGTATTACCATTTGAACCTCTCCATTCTCTTTCTCTGTCTCTCTCTCCACTGCGTACTGTAGGCGTTGGCTGACTTCCCTCACACAACGGCAGAGCTACATGTAGACTACCTACTGGACCTGTTCCCTGAGATTCAGCCCCGCTCTTTCTCCATCGCCTCTTCCCTACTGGTAAAGCAGCACCGTGAAAGGCTCAACTGTATGTGCTGATTCAGGATCAGCTTTCTCTACCCCCAAATCTCTTGATAATGTAAGGGATAGCCGAGTGCTGGAGTATCGCACACATACTGTGTTTTGTTCCAAGGGACCGGGGATCGATACCTGCTCCTGACTTTCTGTGCTGTCGTCCCATTTTGTCTGTACCCCTCTCCACCGCTTATTGTTTCAATAAATGTACAAAATAATTGTGAAATTCCACTCTATTTAAAAATATGATCAGTTAGTTGAGACAGGAGTCAGCTTTATCCCAGCATTGGTGAGCAATGTACATTAGACACATGCAAACAGACCCACAAATGAGATGCCTTAATTCTTTGTTCTGAGCGTGAAGGAAAAGCAAAATAGCCGGATACTGTTATTTAGTTTAATTGACAGAGTGTAATAAATAATTGGTCTTCTCCGTCCATACTGAAACCCTGTTCCACTGTTTACGTCTCCCACAGGCCCATCCTTATAGGATCCAGATCCTGCTAGCAGTGGTGTGCTACAAAACCAAGATGCAAGTACCCCGCAAGGGCCTGTGCTCTTCGTGGCTAGCCTCGCTGGACCCCACACAAGGTCTGTCAACATTAGGACGTTAGCATCAACAGTGTTAGCATAGCCCTTTTGAAGTCCATTTCTGTAAAAGTGGTGCAAATTGGCACTGTAGCTATCAACTCTGGATATATAAATGATGTGTTAGCATTGTAGCTATCAACTCTGGATATATAAATGGTGTGTTAGCACTGTAGCGATCAACTCTGGATATACAAATGGTGTGTTAGCACTGTAGCTATCAACTCTGGATATATAAATGGTGTGTTAGCACTGTAGCTATCAACTCTGGATATATAAATGGTGTGTTAGCACTGCAGCTATCAACTCTGGATATATAAATGTTGTGTTAGCACTGTAGCTATCAACTCTGGATATATAAATGTTGTGTTAGCACTGTAGCTATCAACTCCGTGTGCCACACATTGCAGGGGATCAATATGTGCCTTTGTGGGTGAAAAAGGGGACTATGAAGTTCCCAAAACAGTCGGACAGCCCTATGATAATGGTTGGGCCTGGGACGGGAGTTGCTCCATTCAGGTGTGCGATACAGGAGAGGATAGCCCAGGGGAAGACAGGTGAGTTGGCTTCCCCTAATGGACATTTTACACAAAAGCCTTTCAAGCATTTAGAAAACCTACATACAAATCCAAACCAAAGAGAAGGAAATTAAACAGAAAATATGCTCCTAACACATTTGGCCAATATAGGAGCATGTGTTCGGTTCAATTTGCTTGGTCTATGGAGCGACTTGCCTCATCCAGTACCATTTTGTAGTACTCCCGTGATTTACACACAAACATCTATAGAGAAAAATATATTCTGCCAGACGAAGGTTAGCAGTAAGCAACCGCTTCTTCTCCTTATTGGTTTCAGCCAACGTCTTGTTCTTTGGCTGTCGCTCTGCGTCCAAGGATTACTACTGCAGCTCAGATTGGGAGGAGATGGAGAAAGCTGGGCAGATGACCCTCTTCACAGCTTTCTCAAGGGATCAGGTTGGCGATAATCTCTCAACACACACACACACACACACACACACACACACACACACACACACACACACTCTTCTCATCTGACCCCCATTTACACAACTGTCAGTGAAACGATTGCTGTATGGTAACTAACTTGTCAGTACATACTAACTAACTGGTCAGTGTGTTCTGTGTCATATTTAGGGTTGCATTCAAGTAAAATGTGAAGGAACTTGAAAGCTATAGAGGAATAATTCCTTCCCAAGCCTCGACATGCTAGCCTGGAACCATACTGAATTGCTCCAATAGAGGAATTTGGACTGAAAATAGCCAGTCCAATTAGTGCTCTTTCAAAAACTATTTTGCACAACCGTGTGCCTTAAGACGTTTCCATGTAGGAGACTGTAGACTGATATTTGGGGATGCAGAGCAAAATTCATTCTGGTCATGTGTTTTTGCAGGAGGACAAGATTTATGTGCAACATTGTGTGAAGGACCAAGCTAAGCTGCTATGGGACCTGATAGCCAATAGGAACGCCTACTTTTACATCGCCGGGTGAGTCAGCTACGTCCTGAACACAGTTGGGTTTACAGGTGCTTACAAAATTAGCACTGAGAAAAAAACAAAAACTAAAAAACACTGATACAGTCAGCTATTTTCGAGCTCAATAATTGTTGAGGTAAGAATTGAGGTCAAAGCTATAAAATCCTAGATCTGCTTAAGGGCAACTTCGACTTAGCAGTTACTTAACAGTTTTTTGTCTTCCTACCCTGTCTCTTTCTTCTAGCAATGCCAATCAGATGCCTACGGCAGTGTGTGATGCACTGAAAGAGGGGTTTCAGAGCGAGGGAGGTGTGTCCACTGAAGAGGCGGAGGAGATGCTGCTTGCTTTGGAGAGGGTGGGCCGATTCCAGAGTGAGACCTGGTCCTGATCACATGGGCCCTGATGTCACAGACACTACTGCTATTCAAATCTGCAAGCTCGACAGGCATGGTTAAGACGTGTAAAATATTGTTTGGGCAATATGCTGTTCCACAATGTTCTGCACTTGTCTTATATTGTAGTTTAAGGGTGCGGTTACACCTGGTATTAACAAGTGATCTCTATACAGATCGAGCCCACAGTCTGATTCGGCCCACATTTTTAGGCAGGTAAAAAGACGTGCCGTGAACTGATTGATCAGATTGTGATCAGATCACGGACCCGTAGTGTTTGGATTTATGCTCTGTGTGGATGCAGTCCGGCTACCGAGAGCATGAACGGCCAGTAAAAACAGTTTTGTATTTTAAATACCAGGTGAAGTTTGGGTTGCATTGCTGTCGAAAAGTGAACTGATCATCACGTTCGGATAACAAAAGTCACATGTTAAAGTGACGCTACAGGAGTTGTTAATATTTTCAGCCACTTGTTCTAAAATGAGTGCCCAAAAACAGGTCCCCGAAATAGACCTGATTGGACAGAACAGGGGACACCTCTGCACTCCCATGAGCAAAAGCTTATTTCACAAAAGTTTGTTGGCCTTAAACTGAGCACTGTGTGGGTCTAATGAGATAATAAATCGATCAACACTTTATAATGAACCATACAGTCTTCACTTAATTCGATGTAAATAAATCCTGTATCCTCTCTTTAATACCAAGTGTAAGCCCTGTCTAAATGTTTCAAAGTGCATTTGATAACAAGTGGTGACTTTGACTGGTAAAAATATGACTGCCACACCAAGGAAAATGAATTATCGTGCCTCTATACCAATCTGTTGGTACAAGCTGCTTGACTATTTTGAACAATACTCAAATACTAGTGAAGGAAATACATTTGTCATGTACTTAATGATGATTACTGTGTTAAAGGTGCAATATGTTACATTCAATCTTTCTTATGGTTGTAATGACCATAAGAAACCAGTATGTTTAATCGCTTGCGATCACAGAATGAGAAATATCTAATTTACGAACGCAGTTTTAGTCCCGAAAAGCGCTTTCTAAAATGGAGTGTCTAGGGGCGACACTTGGTTAGTTTACAAACATGTTGTTACTGGCCAGGAGCGTTCTGGTCCTGCCTCTTCCGAGTCGGGCGTGCTTGCAGAAACGCAACAGCGAATGTCCAACACTGAAAGTCCATTTCGGCAGGTTAGGCTATTTTTAGGGAGGATGTTGTGTGGAACTTCTAACTGAATTTCGCCTCGGTAACAGATTTCCAAGAGACTTATGCCCTCTAAGGACCCTCTAAAGAGCAAAGATTGCCTATACTGTAGGCTTCAGAGGTGAGTGTGATACTTTTCTGAGACTGAATTAATCTACTGGAGAAATGTGTGATGGAGTACAGGCCTAGGCCTGGTTCACAATTAATGGACCAACTGAGATCATTGTATTATTTAGTGTTGTATGCATTCATATACATTAAAAATCATCAAATAAACAATCTTAATCTTTGAGAATCAATTGGTATAGTGGCTTACTCATTGTAAAACACCACTCAACTCATACAATATACTGTTTTGCTATGGCAGAATATGCCAAATAATAACCTAATGACCCATATAGGCAGTAACCAAGAAACCACAACAATGGATGATTTTCTGTAAAGTTCTATTTCATTTGACATTCAAATGCTCATTTGGAGAAAGTCACAGGAAATGCATACGTATCAGTGCTCACCAATAAGTTATTGGACAAAGTGAGCCTTCAACAGCCCAATCCCAGACATACAAACAGTGTAAAATGATCAATTTCATGTCCTATGTATAAACATCATAAAAACCAGGCATATGGAGGGACCTATAGCAACCTTTGTGCTGTAACTCATATACGATAGACCTTGGCCTTTCCTGCATATGCACGTGTATACGAGCTAAGAGTTGACTTGACATTTGTATTCCTGTGGCCTACCCACCCATACAGACCATCACAGCCCCTGAAGGGGATCTCAAAATCTGTCATGATAATACTGATAGCATAGATTCATAAAAACTTTACCTCATGCGTCCACACAAACAGTGGGTCATACACACCATAAGACAAAAACACACCGACACACTCAGCTGGACTGTCCGACTCAGCAATAGGAGGCTTGTCATTAGGGTCCTGAGCTGAAGTAGTGGCAGCAGCATTTTGGCGTTTCTCTCCAACCTCCCTCCTCTTCTGCCCAATTCCAAATTCCCCATGGCAACTGTGTAGAGCAGCTGACAGGATTAGATCAGTGTGAACAATATGACAAACATTTGACCTTGCCAATCAGTTTACCACATTTGCTCATACCTAGGGCTCAGAATTCTTCCTACAGTCAGGAAAGACTCTGGGCCCTTCTGGTACCAATCTGATCCTTTCAGATCTACATGAAGTGCCTCGGAGCCAATGTGGAATTGAGAACCCCCTCACACTTCTTGTCCACTCCTCCATCCCTATCTCAGGGCCAGCATGTGGACCTGGTAGATCTCCTTGGGGAAGTCTGTCTGCTGCTCCTCGTAGAGGATACTCAGGCCTGCCCGGTCCACCAGGCCCCTAACGAGAGCTAGGTCCCGGCACACACTGCTGTCCACATCGTCGGGGACCACGCCCTCGTAAGACACGTTGTCCTTGATCACGATAAGCCCCTCCGGCTGCAGGGCACCGCGGCAACGCCGTAGGAACTCTACCAGGTGGTCATCTGTCAGGTGACCTGAAGAGAAGGGGGTGGCTGGGTCACAGGGCTATTTTAGCATAGCGGCTAACTCATTCACAGGAGTGACTAAGGGGAAAAGCTGGGCTTGCAAATCATGAATCCTAACCAAAACCGTTCCCAAATGTTTACCAATTCGGAAAGTGAACATCGGTTTGCAGGCCCAGCTGGTCCCCTCAGGGCTGGGGTAATATTGGGTCAAGAAAAGTGGGATATAAAAACAGTTTTTGTTCATTTTGTGAGAAAATGAACAAATATGTAATAGAATTCTAGCGTTGACTAAGAAATATCCTTTGTCAATGGAACAGAATGGCCACTAATCTCCAACAAAGAATGGCCCAGTATTGCTTTGCCACACTCTGTACAATGTAAGCCAGAGAGAGGCCATAGACACTCGTTCAACATTATCAGCTAACATTAATGCCAATAAAGCTCATTTGAAGTGAATTGAGAGACCAAACACCCACCGATGACCCACTGGATCCAGATGACATCATAGCGTCCGTCCTGGGGTATAAAGTCCTGTAAGCCGGTGCAGAAGTAGTTCTCCACCCGCTTGTTCTCCTCTCCCAGGTACGTCTTGGCCTTGTCCAGAAACTCTTGGGTGACGTCTACCAGGTCGACAGTGGAAAAGAGAGGCAGCAGCAGACGTTTGGTGATGCGCCCGATGCCGGCACCACAGTCCAGGGCACAGCCTGTGCCCGTCTTCCCTTCGCCTTCCTTGGGGCATAGTGGGAACGTTAGCCAACAGTAATGACTTGCTACAGTTTTAATGTAAGCACCTCTCATAAAAGATCATTGTTCTTAAATACAAAATGATGTCAATGAATACATTGTAAATGTAAGGGATGAAGATGAACCATACTGAAATACAATAGGGGTAGGGGTTAGGTTAGAGGTCAGGCCTATCTGTCATAAAACAGCTTGTTTCTTCAAGATACACAGACTGATTTGTGGGATCCATATTATTATGTAATACTTATTTCCCCAAGCCCTGTTGAATGTTCAATTCCACTGAAAGAATAGGTTGTTTCTTACGCCTAGGAATTTCTTCAGGAACTTCTGGGAGCCATTGAGATCAATGCTGGAGATACTACCGTAACCCCCCAGCATTCCGTCCACGGTGGGCGGGACTTCCTTCCAGTAGTGCTCCGCCTTGGCGTAGAAGGTTGTTTCATTCTCAGCTACTGGTGTGTTGCTCATCCTGTCTGGATAACGCCAAGGGTTAAGGTAAATAAAGGCTACCATTCACACATTTAGTGTACAAGTGATAGTAGTAATACATTGTTTAATCAGTGGCTTTGAGAGCCAAGCGGTCTTTGCTGTGAGCAGTGCAACAGGCCATATTCCACCAACATGCCTGTGCACTCTCCTTTCTAGTCTGTCCCAGGGAACCCCTATGAAGCAATCTGTAACCTGACCCTTGATGATGTGAGACACACACGTCACCCTCAGAGGCCAAATCTGGCCCTAGTTCAGCTGTCAGCACTCATCTTGTGATCAGGGTCAGTGCAGGGCATTTTCCTTGAATGAGTTACCCGAACCATAACCCACAAGGGACGTGCACCAAATGGCTAGCGTGTAATGCCAGATAATATTAAGATAAGTTATAAGCATTATAGGTTAAGTAAATATAAACATATAGCAGGTTGTAAATATCAGATGTAAAGACCAGAACCTGACATGGCCTTTCAAACTGGTTTCTCTCCTGTTAAATAAAGTAATTCTTCCTTCTAGCATTATGACTGCCTCTGGCCCCTGGTCCGAGCATTGATTACTTTATCTTAAGATGACTGATGGACAGATGATTCACTTACTTAAACAAATGTATTTGTTGTAAGTCGCTTTGGATAAAGGCGTCTGCTAAATGCCATAAATGTAAATGTAAATGTTTAGCTGGCCAGTTACTACTAGCTAAAGTAAAGTGATGAATGTACTGCAATAGAATAATCGAGATTTTTTAACAGTTAGCCAGTTGAAAATCTGACAGCAGCGCTGCATGCACTGATCTATTTTTGCTCACAGTGGAGCTGTAGACGAAGAGTGACAGTAAGTGACTGAAGAGTTGGCTAGCTAACTAGCTTTAAGTAGCACGTGCTAGCTTCATGTAGCCAGGTGAATCAGTGCAAGGCAAACGCCGATAGTCTTGATAATGTTGTGGACGCTCAATATCTAACACCCATCAATAGTAATCTGTACAAATGGAGTGGCAGCAACTTACCTCCCCACGTACGTCTCAATTGCAAATCCCTAAACCCCTTGATCATGTCACAAATCGACTGACACTGTGTCTTTTCTGGATACCAAAAGCATCCCTACCACCACCACTGCCAAATGTTTTGGACTACACGTCATTTCCTTATTTGGTTTGCGCAGCCTTCCCCTTTCCCCTCACAGTCGTGTGATGGTTGAATGTCACCACCCAGTGGTAGCCTAGTGTACTGTACAACCAAATTGCAAGCAGTTCCACTCCGCATCACATATTAGGCCGAAACGACACCGACACCGACACCAAATCGAGAGCGTACCGTTGTCGGGATATATCCGACTCGGGTGCACAGATGGCTCAGGTAGCGATCGGGGTGCCCAGCTTTTCTCAGTCTGGTCATTTCCGGGTTTTGCTGCGTTATGGAGACGTTACCGTGCCGTTACAGCGTTGGTATAGTTTAAGTAGTAGTAAGTGATGAAGGGTAATTATGAAGAAAGTGATGAGGAAGGGTAGGAAATGAATGCACAATGATAGCCTTTATTGGAAATGCAGAAGTACCAACTAACTATCCTGTCTATCACAGAGCTAGTTAGTAAACCCTTACCATAATCCTAACTTCTACAGGGATATTTTGCTACTGTAACCTTACATCAATTGTTATTTAGCTAGCATATAGGTTAACCCTTAAGGGTGTTATTAATTGAAAAGAATTGAAAGATAACACTACATTAAAAACATACTTTAGGCAATCTACAGCAATAGGAAATCATCCTTCATGACAATGTTATCATACCCCCCCCTCTCAAAAAAGAAATGACAACTGCTACAGCGAATATTCACACAGACACTCCCTTTACAAATCTAGGCCTGTAGTATCGTCTATAAGTTTTATATGATTACCAAATAAAAATAATATTCAAGTTGTATGATTGTGTCAAATTGATATTCTCTAGGCCGGCATCTTGCCCCTGTTACCCTTATATAATTTATCACATTTTATACACACAGTGTATTTATATTTTTGTTCTTGTGCATCTGCCCTCCAATCCAACAGCTCTAGTTCTCTTTTTTGTCCGATGCTGTACATCACCAGCCCCCTCTCATATCCTTTGCACTCTCCCACAGTTTGCACTTTATCATAATGTTGGAATCATCATGCCAAATTGTCTATGTCTATGTACTTTCTTTTCCTGCTGCACCTCACAGTGAAACTTGAATTCTTCTGTGAATGTTGTTTTCAGTATGCTACTGTACATGTTTTTAGTATGCTACTGTACAGCAAAACAGAGGCAGCAAACTACAGCGCAAGCCACTCTTTTTTTTAAGTTGGGACTTTTCAGTTGGAACTTGGCTAACACCTTATGTAGATTGTGTAGCCCGGAAGGAACACCTCCAAGTGGAGTCTCAGTGATGTTGAGATTAAATTGCTAGCTGTGTGAACTTAGTTAAACATTTTTACCTTGCGTTAGCCCCCCCACAGCTAATGCTTATAGGCTTTCGCTTAGCAGGCTAAGGCAATGGTTTTGCGAGTGGGAGACCTGGGTTTGATCCCAACCGGGTGTAGACACTCCCTCTGGCCCACTTCTCTCTGCTCCCCAATTCTCCTCTCCACTTTACCTCAGCCCCTCCCTTTTCTACGTCATCGCTTTCCTTCATCCTCCCCCTCTCTGTCTCTCTCTGTCCTCTTCACCAGCTGCTGGCAGGGCTCACTGATGACTCAGTGCAATGCCTGGTTCTGGCTGTCGGGGGGCCGGACAGCCTGAAGTCAGTCGATATCTAATCTGATCTGCTCTGCTCCCCCCCTTTCTCTCTCTCCTTTCCCCCCTCTCTCTCTGTCTCTCTGCCTGACACTTTCCCTCGCTCATTAGAATTACAAAACAGCGGGAGAAATGGAGAGGAAATCAACACTTTTTCAGATATCCCTTAGTCAGCAATGCCAGAAAACCCCAACCACCACCCCACCCCCCCGTCTCTCTACCTTGATATCTCTGTTCTACCAACATCCTTCTCCCTTTGTCTAGGTTTTCTTCTGTCGCTCCCTGTTGTCTTCGCTTTACGTGATTATTTTTGTCATTCCCTTCAGTTGATTGTTGAGTCATTGTGCTGTGTGTCCTGTGCATGCTGTATTATATTTAAACTGAATAGCCCTGCATTTATGAGGCGAGCGTACGTTCAGATCTGATCGGAATGGTGATGGCATGGTGTGCTCAAATCACATGTCAACTCTGAGACAAGCATACGTTTAGTTTATGGGTTAAGTGGCACTGACCATAATATGTATACATTGGGGTATGAGATTGTCTAAAGCAAATTGTGACGGTTGGTTCTAGTAAAACAAGAATTCCAACATGTAGTTTTTAAACTTGAAGGCCTACTTGAAATCAGAATAACAACATGTCTAGTCAGCAGCACATATTCAATAAAAATTGTGAGCTGGAGGTGCCACCAACCTCTCATGGCACAGACCAAGGCAGTATGCCATTCACAAATCTAAACACGGCTTAAAGAAGGGTATGTCCAGCCCCCTGGGACCATTTAATCTATGGAAACATCAACGCTTGTGTTTTTCTTTGTAGGATTACGAAGGGAATGGGGTTTAACGTGTAGCGGTGAGGGTGAATGTGAACCCCGACAATGACAAACCTGTAGGCCTGCAGAGCTAGAAACCATGGAGAGACATGTGCATTATGATGCTGCATGATTTGTATCCACTTCAATGCCCTGTGGTCTGTTTGCAGAGTAAACACCCGCCCCAAGTAATATCTCCCCAGGTGATATCTCAGGGTATCTAGAGCCCATGTAATTGCTTATCCCTCCTTTCCAACAGTAGCATATCTGATTTCCCTTGGAAATAGCTTTCTACTGAGGTGAAGCACTGGTCTCTCATCGCCAAGTTCCCCATGAGCCAACCCTCCGCCCAACGTTCGAGGCATCTACCTGCATGATGAATGGCTTGTTGAAATCTGGGCTCTGCAGAATGGGCTCCTTTCACTCCTTCAACTCCTGAAAAGCAAACTCAGCCTCCGTCATCCAATGAAGTCTGTTGGAGCCAGTCTTCTTAGTGAGATCTGTAACGGGTAATGTAATGGAGGCAAAGTTAGGAATGAAACGTCTGAACCCTCCAGTCACACCCAGGAATGATTAACCTGTTTCCTGGTTTCAGACCGAGGTATCCGTTTTATGGCTTCAACCTTCTCCACTTGGAAGAGTCCAAACAGAAGAACTTTGTAATGGTACAAACCAGTGCGGGTCCTGAGGGCAGGGCACTCCCAGCAGCCTGGGCAGAGGGGTACCTGCCAATATCTCTTGTACAAATCAATAGTGGTTATGCACTGTGTAACAGGGTGGAGTGAGTTGGGTTTTTGAAAGTGCCAAGTCTGCCAGTTGTACAGGTGTGTGGCATTGTGATCAAGGGGCGGAGTTTGCAAATAAACCTGAATATAAAAGCTTATTTTGTAAATGTTTGCTAGCCTTAAACTAAGGACTGTGTGGTGACATAATGACATAAGAAATCAATTAACATAATGAACCAGTCAACATTCAAGCTGAAATCTGATGTAAAGCATTTGCGTTCCATAAGTAATATAATAATAATAATAATAATAATAATAATAATAATAATATAAGTTCCATAATGTATCTATAAACATTGGTCTTTTTCGAACACAAACATTGTATCAGCTTCTATACGTGAAGATGGTGTGACTGTGATAATGATGATGAGGATTATCTGGACGTGAGTCATAACAAGAAACAGCATTTAGCCTTCTGAAATCTGTTAAAAACTGAATACTCCCATCCCACACAATTGGACTTGACCATTCACTCTTTGAAGGTGCTATGCTATCCATCTCCAACATTGTGGTTACCTCATCTTGCATGGCCTGCACCATCCATTCTGGGATATGGTAAGGCTTCTGCTGGATGGGTGTGGGGGTCCTTGAGGATAATGACATGCTCAATCACCTCAGTGTGGCCAGGCTTGTCCTGAAACAGAGAAGGGAAGAGATTATGTGTCTGTCTCAGGTCCTGCTGCTGTCACTCATCCAGATTACCCAGACCACCATCCGAGGATCCTCCCACTGATCCAGGGTTCCTTATCCTCCTCTGGAACTTCCCGCACCACTGTTGAGATTGCTGTTCACTCCTTTTTTCCCGTTCCTTGAATTCCTTCAGGAGGTTCACATGTAATATTCTTTCTAATGACAGTGAAGGGCTGTTGCCACTGTGGGGCCAGCCTGTTAGTCAAGATACTAGTAGCTTCTGTGGACTTTCATGATACCCTCTTGTTTCTGTATTGAAATATAGAACTGTGCTGACATTTTCCAGACTTGATTTTCACATGAGGAGAATGTGTAGATATGATTGCATCCATTCAATGCTTTCATAGATCCGATCGTTGGTTGAACAAGGAGAAATGTGCAAAGCATGAAAAGTGTGAAGAACTACAACAGACTGCAACAAAGTGATTGGCTGCAATGTTCTACAGAGAGATTCAGGAGGTCTTTTATCCCAGCAGCTATAAGACGTTTTAATGATTTACTGTAGTCTGTTGCTGGAGGTTGGTATATTGCACTTTTGCACTTTTACGCTTGGCTGATCCCTGTTCCTTTGTTGTGAATACTAGTATTCTGTACCTGACATCAGAGTCTAAGGAGGCCTTTTGATGTTGCCGGCACGGTGAGTCGATAATGAAGGGGTTGTGCCCCATGCTGGTTGGTGTACCCCCAGTATTATTTATCTTTTTTAATTGAACGAACCATGTGGTACGTTTGTTTTGAAACATGAGGTGACGTGAACATCTTGTGACTGGAACTCCCATTGCCATTAGCAGCTAGTAACTAATATGTCATTGCTATAAAAAGGACAGAAATATTTCTTAATGGTCATCTCACCTAAAAGACGGCAAACTCACTGAATGAGTCATCAAAGAATTGTACGCGTACGCAGCTTGCATGCTGCTTATGTTTGCAATGGTAAAAAATCCATATGTGAAAAATTACTCGGGATTGACGGGAACAGGAATAGCAGGATGTTTGTGGTGTTCCGGATTTTGACAACATCGCTTCAGTAATCTATACATTGTGTGGGCCTACAGTAAGAACGTCTTGAGGTGTGGTGTAGTTGTATGTTGTAATGGAGGATTAATACCAAGAAGGAAAATAGTGGAGTATTGTTTGTGTTGTTTTCATCCCAACAGTGGACACCTTGATTGTTCTACCAGCTTTCTCTGACCTTTTCTACCACCTCATCTTCCTCATTCTCCTCCTCCTCCTCCTTTTCTACATGTCATGTCAAATCCAGGTTGCAGACATGCCATCTGGGATGGGGGGCAGTGGTGGGGGTTGGAGAGCTTGGAGGTCCAACAAGGGGCACCAGCAGGGGGGTTGGGTGGGCTAGGTGGGGGTTGGGTGGGTTTGGAGGGGAGGGCAGCCAATGGGGTCACTGGGGGGTGGAGGTCAGTGGGAGACACTCATCATCCTAATCACATCAGGACCTTCCTCCCCCTCTCCTTGACAAGGGCCCAAGGTTACCACCCCCCGTCACGGCCATCTATCTACATACCACACACGCTTACACAGAAACACTTACATACAAGCATAACACGCCACATGGCTGATGCATATGAACATGCCCCCATCTTACTGGATTGATGTGATATATGTTAAGGTGGATTTGAGGGATGGAATCCAAAATAGGACTATGTTGATTATCTATTCCTGATGCATGCATGTAAACTCAAATTCATACTCTGGCTTATTTTTGCATAATATAGCTTTATTTTGGGCCCTGAAGTGTATATGAACGTTACTAGAGGAAATTATTTTCAGAGCCAAGGGTATTACCAATATCGCTGTGCTAAATGTACATGGCAAATATATTGCAAAGTATAGCCAAACTGCTACCGTACGGTTTACATGATTATCAATGCAGTGTTTGAGATATGTGTGAAGTGCAGGCTCCTCATCAATATAGCTGACAGTTATTTGTATCTTCTCCATATAAAAATCTCATTACACTGAGCCTTGACAGATCTACTGTCTTGTTGTTTGAGATCTGGAGGCTGGCCAATTAGAGGGAAGGAGTCAACTCCGATCCAATCAAACTGAAGAGTAAAGACGTGTGTGTCTGCTGTTACACCATAACAGGTGACAATATGACAAGCAAGCAAACAGGAAACATTCCAGCATTATTGAATAATATTATCTGAATGTTGGGTCCTTATCGGAAATATAATTTTGTTATAATGTAATACACTTTAGTGTAATTACAAACTGTCTGGGCTAATCTACAATCAACATCAGGGCCAAACCAGGAAAAAATTGTAAACGATGGAACATCCCTTTAAAAGATGAATACAAATAAACATTAAATAGTTTTCTTCATCGTAAAAACATTTATCCAATTTGACAGCAATATTAAAAAATGGTCAACAATTAATATTCCTCAAAGGAAAGCTCTAGTCAAATTCATTGCTGCAGTGTTGACCTCATTTTGAATTATTTGAGATTTGCCTGTTTACCTACAGTGCATCCACAAGGAGTTGATTTTAAAGGGAAAATGCACCTATGTCAACTTTAACAGGGTCATGAGAAAGAGGGAACATATTAGATGAAAACTTTGGAGAGGGTAAAGTGATAAAAAAAAAAGTGGCCTCTACTCTACTATGAATAGAACAATACTATTTTTCCTCTTTGGGGCTACCACTAGATGGCAATGTTGTGCTTCATGAAGTTGTGTTCTCTACGCTATATAATGTAATGTAAGAGCATAGAATAGAAATGGGACTGTCCGGTTTGATCATGTATGTTTTGGGACAATTTGTACCCTGTATTTCAGATAGACCAACCTTTTAGAGTTTTCCCAATGTTTAGAGATCTGCATGCAGTTGGTTCTGTAACCCATAGCAATTAATCCACTCCCGTAGCCCATTAGAAAAGGTGGTACGATCTGCAATGAATGCAGAATTAAAAGGTGAACACTTCAACACACAATTCAAATAAACATTCCTGACGTTCACCAGGTATTTCACCATATTAGTTATCAGAAAGTGAAGGCCTATTTGTGCATCAAAATATACCTCTCTAATACTAGGTAATGACAATAAGTAGAAGTATTTCATCTACGTTTTTACCTAGGCCACTGCAGGTAGTGGTAGGCTATTGTGTTGAAGAAGTCGCCATTGGGGGATACTTATCAGGTGAATTGTACTTTGGCAAATGTTCCAGGGATGGGCACTGCAGCGTTATGCTGCTCCATGTCTTTTTTTTTTTTTTTTTTTTACTTTACTTTGTCCAGTTTCTGTCATTAACGTAAGATATTGCAAATTTACTGTACACCTTGGATGAGATCCACCTTAACTTTGGATGGTGGATGAGATGAGTTAAGGTGGATGAGATCCACCTTAACTTTGTTCAGACATACACCTTTTGGACTACATTACAATTTAAATATACCTACCACTTTTTTAAGTATCCTAAGCTATGCCCATTTTAACTGAAGGGCATACTGCAGAAAGGAGAAATGCCTACTATACCTAGAATTGTTAGTATGACAGAACTGGGAAAAAGAGACACTTCTTACTAACTATTCTCCTCATATCCCTTGTTGATATACAGTATTATTTCACTTGCAAAAGGGCTATATAAGAATAACTGCTGGGTCGAATTGGGAATTGCCAGTGCACAGTAGTTAGGCCTATTTACCAATAAGAACTACTGTACTTGCATTTATGACAGATTTAAAATGCTGCAACTGAACCAGGCCTACCCCGAAGACACAATATGCATCTAGGGGACAGTTACCTGAAGCAAGAATGACCTCTAGTTGTGGACCAATAATGTGTCCAATGGATACTCTCATGTTCACAATCACCCTACCATCCACTTGATCTGTGTTTGCTGTTCCATGGATGTGTGTACACCCCTACATGTGTGCATTTCAGCAGCCCAGCCTTCATAAATGAGCTGCTGTGTGTGTGTGTGTGTGTGTGTGTGTGTCTGTGTGTCTGTGCGAGCATGCATGTGGAGAGTGTGTGCGCTCCTCTTATGACACAAGGGGGGAGAGTGGGGTTGGCGGAGCGTGTGTAGCATGTGTATGAGTGTGTGTACACTCTGTGCATGCGTATGTCGTAGAGAGCATGTGTGTGCTCAACCAGCAGCTGCTAGAAAAGGCCATGGAGAGGTTACTGTGTGTGTGTGTGTGTGTGTGTGTGTGTGTGTGTGTGTGTGTGTGTGTGTGTGTGTGTGTGGTGTGTGTGTGTGTGTGTGTGTGTGTGTGTGTGTGTGTGTGTGTGTGTGTGTGTGTGTGTGTGTATGTGTTGTGGTCCATGTGAACTCATGGATAAAAAGCCAAGCTGAAGAAAAACTGTTCAATGCAGAGTAGAAATGTTATGGAGAAAGACAGATAAAGAAATGTTTGAAGATGGGACATACTGTGACGATACTTATGACGATATGTCCGTCTTAGTTGTATCATATAGCAATATATATATATCATATATATCATATTGTCTCATACATCTATAGTAAGCAATGACACAAAGCATGATGAGGAATAAGCAATGACCATTTTGTCAGTTCCGTTGACCTAGTCTCCAGTATGATAAACATACAATTATTAACCAGTATTGTCTGTGTTTTGGTGTATAACCAGTATTGTCTGTAATTTCACTGTTCATTCTAACACACACACACACACACACACACACACACACACACACACACACACACACACACACACACACACACACACACACACACACACACACACACACACCTGACTGTTGAGGGCAGCTTCTGAGAGCAGAGGACACTACATTCTCTGCAGAAGGAGAGGTTGAGAGGTAGAGAGATTGGGGAAAGAAGTGAAAAGAGGGAGGAACTGTCACACAAAAGTCCTCTATTATCTACATCTACTGTACCTAAAGGGCACACCACGTCAGTACAACGTTGAAAAGTGTTTGGTATTTGGTTGAGGGGTTGATAAATGTGATATCCACATATAATATTCAACCACTGGAAAAGAAAGCCAAAGGGTGAATTGACTTTGAATTTCAACATTGGATTGAGGGTGAAAGTATGTTGTGATCAAATATAACAAATAAACACTATAAATTCAGAATTAGAACTACTGTAATTGCTTAACGTTAAATTAACAGAATATCCAACAATGACTTGCATGTTCCAAACACACAAATTCTCTGGACTCTCTCTGTTAAAGGTGCAATAGGTAACATTCAAGCTTTCTAAAAGCTTCATAATGATTGTAAAGACTATGTTTAATCAGTAGCGATCAGGGAATGAGATCCTTGTAAGAAATATTTCATTTACAAACACTGTTTTGGTCCCGAAAAGTGCTTTCTAAAATGGAGTGTCCTACCCGACACTTGTATACAAACATGTTACTGGTCAGGGGTGTTCTAGGGGGAGTGGATTCACAGATTTTCTGCCTCTGTTGGCTGCCTCTTGGAATCGTGTGCAATGCAGAAACACAACAGCTAATGTCCGACACTGCAAAACCATTTCGGGAGGTTATATTATTATTAGGGAGGATGTTGTTTTTTGGATCTTCAAACTGAATTTCACCGCGTTGGCCATCAGTGGCAGATTTCCAATAGACTTCGCTCCTTTAAAAAATATGTAAAAAGAGAATATGCAAAACTGCACACTTTAAAACCATAACCGGTCAATTGATAACATTTCAGACCAAACAAACACATTGGAATGAACAATGTGTTTTACATGTTCCTTTTGAACACACAACATTTCACCGGGCAAACAACATCATGCTATACAACAATCCAGTGGTGTTGACTGGTGATAAATTCATTATGCATCTAAGTAGTGAAAAGGACGTGATTATAAGTTTGGCCTGCAAGGTAACAGAATCCCCTGGTTCATCTACACTGGTGTCAGAGGTAGGTTATGAACATGAACCGTGCACCATGAGAGCACTGCAGGTGCCTGGAAGTGGTGATTAATGACAATGAACCTTAACGCAAGCCAAAACATGTTCTTAAAGTCCCCCAATTGACTATCATTGACTAGCAATTGACTATCATTAGTCAATTGTTAAAAAACCTGGAGTAGAGCAAATGAAAATCTAAAAGCAGACATTTATTGTCTAACCCACTTGAACCGTCCATTATTAGACCGACAGTACATGCTGTAATTGTAATCATCATGACATACCAGATGACAATGTCAACACTTTCATGCCATAATTATGACAACGTTGTGTAGCATTATGAGGGTTAAAGTTAAGACTAGTCAAAGACTAATGATGCAGCTAGGCTATAAATGACCACAATGCTGCATATCTACTGAAGTTGTTACACACAGCTGTATTTGCGAATAATACACCCACATACATGGGAGCAGTGTCAGAGGAGCAAAAATATCACTCTGGTCTCCTACTTAAATCGCGTACCTATACACAAGAGTACGCGTTCCCAATTGCATATCCTGGTTCAAGCATATAGTTATCTTGGCAGGTGAGTACAGAAGGTGAAACTCTGTATAAGTGGGGTGGTGGAGTCACTGGTTCTAATCGCGCTATGGACAACAATATTAGCTAATTATTGTTGCTTATGCTAATGTTTGTTAATGCCTTCCCCAGACAACTTACCCTTACCTTAACCACTCATTTCATGCCTAATACTGCCTAACCGCCACACAATACAATGTTTATAATGATTAACTTCTTAAGTAAGTCATGTAAATTCACTTAACCTCACATAGGGTATCTTCAGTTTTTGACATATCGTCCAAAAATCTCTTATATGCGTGAACCAGGATGCGCAATTGGGAATGGGTACTATTATGTATAGGTACATGATTTAATTAGGAGACTTTGTTGAAAAATATGCATGCAGAGCTCACACATAAGAAAGCTGGCAAATAGTATAGACATACTGCTACCCTCCCACACAGAATAAACAATCACAGTACAGTATATCCCACTCAAACAGACAAGCACACACACACACACACACACACACACACACACACACACACACACACACACACACACACACACACACACACACACACACACACACACACACACAAACACAGCCTGACCATTTATAGCTGAGCACAAACACATCACGTCTGCACAGTCTAGATGTACTCTCTCTAATAGAGCTATTTCAGTTTGCGGCTCCAGGCTCAAAAGCTCCAAAGGCAGACATATCACAATAGGACTATTACAGTAACAAACGTCATGGTCAATCAACAACAATTTACATTCTATCCGATTATCGAAGGACGTTCAGTGATATCATCAGTCATTTCAATCGTTATGCTTTTCACTTACAGGGCATGATCCCCCTGTTATCAAATCTGTCGATACATATTCATTAACATGCCATAATAGGTCATAAACAGTCAGTGGCCAGCAACATGATTCCAGATACCAACACAAGCTTTGCTTTGCTTGTCTCTCCAGACGGCTTGTTGATATTTTCGTTGTCATGGTTATGATGCAATCACTTTACCAGCATATTATAGCTGGTTTAGAACTAGCCCAAGGTAAGATGGCTGCCAATTTGTTCCATTCCAGAGCGTTAGGTGCCTTTCTAGTCTTCTAGCTCTATGATATGACTGCTCATGACATCATTGTTAGGCTAATGACAATGTATAGATGGTTCAAGTAAATGGTTGCCTTTGATGTTGAAATGTCCTTGAAAGCAATCATGACCCCCAATATCCTCACTTGGGAAAACTCCAAAGCAGTATTCTTATGTCTCACATGATAGCACTGACCATAGATATAGAACACTGTTCTGTCTCTATGGTGCTGACCCCCAACCTCATTCTGTAGGTGTGTGTCTGACACCAACCACTCCGCACCTTGCCTGCTTTAAAACCAAAATGGCAACCAAACTCCATTCTTCAGACTTAAAGGTATTTGGGTGTGCATGTGTGTGCGTGTGTGTGTGTGTGTGTGTGTGTGTGTGTGTGTGTGTGTGTGTGTGTGTGTGTGTGTGTCAGGTCTCCTGACGCACAGTGTCTGGGTAGGTCTGCGGCACCTAGCTCTTGTTTGATGTGCAGCATTACCAACCCATTACATCATGGCCTAGCAGAGGGGGGCACCTGGCCTT
Source organism: Argentina silus (assembly GCF_951799395.1). NCBI lineage: Eukaryota > Metazoa > Chordata > Actinopteri > Argentiniformes > Argentinidae > Argentina > Argentina silus. Next base: position 19,099,195 of record NC_139659.1, on the reverse strand, counting down.
GGTTTTGTATGGGGGAGGAAAGTGGAGGAATGTGAGACCTGAGAGATTTAGGGCTGTTGGTGGAGGAAAGAACATGTGTGTGTGTGTGTGTGTGTGTGTGTGTGTGTGTGTGTGTGAGGGTGTTTACTTTTCAAGCAAGCTCAACTGTGCCCCGAAGTATTTGAAAGTAATTAAATACGTTTTGACCCTTTCCTGCAAAGCAAACCTATAGCATTCTAACAAGGACAAACAATTACATACATTAATTTCAATAAACTTAGTGTGATTCCCGTTCTCTGGATATAAGTTGCAGACGAAGGATCAGTTTATCCTCCCAAAATCGTAACCTTAACCAGAGAGGTTTCAAACCCAGAGCCCCAACATACGGGAGCTTCCTGGAAGCGACCAAACAGACCAGACCATGATTTGGCTTTATTGATGTGAATAAGAGAGTGACAAATACATTTGCTATTGTTTCTCAGAAACAAAGAGGGGTTTCGATTACTCAACCAAGATTTAGATAAATGTATATGTCATGACTACATCTACCCAAATTTGACAAACTGACAGATTTTCATTCTCGTGAAAAAAGGTCTTTTGTTTCGAGGGGAGTGCCTCACTTCTGCACATGCGCAGTTTCCTGCCGCTCTGAAACTTGACACCATCACGTCATTCTGCGCATGAGCTTTGTAAGGTAGTGCTGCCATGACGCCACCAACAGGCGTGATCTGGGATTTCTATTGGACGAGCAGTTCCTGAACCTCTTTGTAAATACTCTCTTTGCCTTAACCATTTGGGATGGAAACATAAAACTGAACTTATATCAGCGGTTAGGGGCAACTTCATACTCGACTCCCCATGATCCTATGTGAGTCATACTCTCTCAAAGCTCGGGCCAAACCAGTGACATCAAGGGCTTATTCAAGAGATTGAAACATCTATAACGTTTCAGATACTTCATCCAACGTAACAGAGTATAACTAATTCTCTTATCTTTTGGTGTAGAGCAATGTTATTTCTATATGAGAAAATCTATCCGCAACATGTTTTTACCCTACAGAACACGCACCCCAGTTGAGTGTCTGCGTAAGTCCAATGTCTGATCCGATTTGTGTATGCCTGTGTGAAAGCGCTCCAGAGAATGGGACGTTATGAGTGTGTGTGTGTGTGTGTATGTGTGCGTGTGTGTGTGTGTGTTTACAGGATTAAATAGGACAGAGCGTTACACAATCTCTCAACCCCACCCTCAACCCAGTGTGCTTGCCTAACCCATTTTTCTCTCTCTCTCTCTGTTTCGTACGCTTGCTCTGATGTACTGAACTGACTCTTTCTCCCTCTCTCTATTTTCCTTCTTGGTCCCTGCCCTTCTAACTTTTATTATCTGCAGTAAAGTTTGGTATAGTATAATTGTACAGTACATGGATTGAAAATGGCCAATAGTTATTGTATTCGAATATTGTTCAATGTTTTCAATGGGTTTAGTGCTGAATTCTTAGTTTGTATGGAGTGCTGGGTTAGGACAAGCTGAAGTTTGTTCCTAGTTTTGAAGTTTGCGGTCTGGAGCACAAATGTTGCTCTCTGTTGGAAATGTATTGAGTCTTTTCTCTCTTTTCTCCCAACCTCTTTCTCCCTTCTTGTCCTCTCTTTTTCCTCCTGTCTCTTTTCACCACCCCATTCTCTCTCTCCTCTCTCTCTCTTTCACCCATTCTCTCTCTCTCTCTCTCTCTCTCTCTCTCTCATGCTACTCCTCTCTCTACCCCCCCTCCTCTCTCTCATGCTACTCCTCTCTCTACCCCCCTCCTCTCTCTCTCTCATGCTACTCCTCTCTCTACCCCCCCTCCTCTCTCTCTCTCTCTCTCTCTCTCTCATGCTATTCCTCTCTCTATCCCCCCTCCTCTCTCTCTCTCTCTCACTCTCTCTCTCTCTCTCTCTCTCTCTCTCTCTCTCTCTCTCAGGCTGGAGGCTCCTGTTTTCTAGGTCACAGGCGGAGGCGCGGAGGCAGGGCTGAGTACGCGCTCCACTTTCCTGTCTGCTCTAATCTGCCCAGCGCATTCTGATTACAGACCAAACAATGAGAGAGGGAGGGGGAGAGACAGAGAGAGAGAGAGAGAGAGAGATGGAGGAGAAACAGAGAGATAAGGGGGAGAAGATAGAGGGAAAGAGGGAGAGACAGAGATGGGGGGGAGAGAGTATGTGTGAGAGAGATAGGAATAGAAAATAGAGAGGAGAAGGGGGTGAAAGAGAGAGATGGAATTAGAGAAAGGGTGAGAGAAACAGACATATGGGGGAGCAATAGAGAGAAAGGGGGGAGAGAGTGAGGTGGGAGAGGAAAGAAGAGAGGGAAAGGGATAGAAAAACAGAGATCAGTAGAATGTGCTAGAGACTGGGATAGAAATGAAGAGGAAAGAGAAAGGGGTGATGGAGAGAGGGAGAGAAAAGGGAGAGAGCGGAGGAGAGAATGTCGTAGGTGGGAGGAGAGAGGGAGAAAGCAACAGAGAGGTCGGTGAGACGCAGAAAGGCGGAGGTGGAGAAAAGGAAGGAGAGAGAAAAAGTGCGGTAGAGGAAAGTAGAGAGGGAGAGAGAAAAAGAAGGGTTGAGAGAGCAACAGAAAGAGTGATAAAGGAAGGAGAGTTCAAACCTGAGGGGGGGAAAGGTGAACGGTATAACAAGGGAGAGAGAGAGAGAAAGTCGAGGGAAGATCGAGGTGGGACAAATTAATAAGAGAGACAAGGAGTAAAAGAAATCAAGTGTTGAAAAGAAAGGGTGTGAGAGAATGAAGGAGTGAGATGGTGAGGATGAAAGAGAGAGGTGAAGAGAGACCGGCGGGGGGAGGGGGAAGGGGGGGGGGACAAACCAAGGGGTGAATGGGAGGACAGTGCTGCAATGCCCTTTTGGTGATCCTGATACGTAATTGTAACTGTATTGTGCACTCACGATTACAAACCCCCTTCTATTATAGATACTACCCAAATGGAGCAGATTGCAGCCTGCTAGCTAGCTAGCTGGTTTAGCAATTGCTCTCCTCTTCCATGCAGCTCTTCCTTCTTTCTTTCTTCTTTTGAACAACACCCGTCCGACCCGATTTGGAATAGTAAAAGTAACGACCTAAACTCAACCTGAACGTACATCTTTTTTAATGAGATGTCTTTCTCCAAGTGCTGTTTGCAAATCCTGCCTCTCTCATCTCTTCGTGGGGTTTCAAACCTGCATGCTCCAAAACTTAACACCCAGTTTGGTATGATACCAATCTTTTAGTGAAGTAGCTGGCTGGTTTTAAAATCCAGTAAGGTTTTATTTTGTGTGGCTGTGCATTTATATGTCATTTTGGTCCCATAATTCTCCCTTGCATTGCATCCTGATTGTGTTTTATGTGGATGTACAAAAATGACAGAAGCATGTTGGTGCTCACTCTTTGCCTATTTTGGACTGGTGTCACACTGTGTCTAACACAATTGTGGCCTAGAAGGGGGCAAACCGAACTTTTGAAAGAAGGGGGCAAACTGAACTTTTGAACTTGACTAATCACACAAATGCCAGGTGCGTCTTCAAAAGGAGAAGCTTTAAAAGCGGCACACAGGTGGGATGTGGCAAAGGGAGCGGCACTGGTTAGGAGAATAACCAGTGGCTATGTGCCGCTCGATTTGGATGGCGCCCATGTTTAGTGAATGAAGGCCAACTTTGGGGGATTGTTATATGAGTCGAAGAGTGTGAGAGGAGATCCACTGTCTCGAGATTGCACTGTGTCAAACTTTACTTTGGCTGTCCTGTTACTTTGTGAGCCCCCAAAACTAAATATATTCAGGAATATAGTTGTAATATATTGTGCGCAAATAAAACATATTCAAGGTGTTACAACTGACAAAGTTGATGGCAGGTGAAACTTAAAGGTCCAGTACTGTATGTAACATTCAAGCTTTCTAAAAGCTTCCTAATGGTTGTAGTGACTATGTTTAATCAGTTGCGATCAGGGTATGAGATCCCTTGAAAGAAATATTTCATATTTTCGTTTTGGTTCGGAAAACAGTGCTTTCTAAAATGGAGTGTCCCACCTGACAGATTACCTAGGGGAGTGGATTCACAGATTTTCGCCTTTCTGTCTCTGGTAGCTGCCTTTTTGTATCATGCGTGCGTGCAGAAACACAACAGCTAATGTCCGACACTGCAAATCCATTTTATGATTATATTATTAATAGGGAGGATGTTGTTGTCTGGAACTTTGAACCGAATTGACCAGATTTCCAATAAATGTCCTGCTCCTTTAATGGCTTGTTCAAAGTCTTGGAAGATGGCTGACTGTGTAAACATCATAAAAACTTGAGAAGCTGATAGAGCTGGAGTAAACGTAAAGAAGACTTGTGAGGATTATTAGTCTAATTTAAACTACTGCGCCTTGACTGGGCAAGAGATGGAATGGAGTGAGACATGGTATCATGTTTGATACTGTGTACTGTTTAGTAGGTCCTATTTAGTATGTGAAATTGCAATATGTGTAAACGCTTTACCTACTCTCTAGTTACTCACATAGCGGAAGTAACAGTAATCCCTCAAGTAAAACCTCAAATTAATTCTTTCGATAGCAGCTTTCCTATTCGCTTTTTTGCAGAGTATGTGAGTGGAGTTGAGCGGTCCTCGCTCACAAGGATTTGTTTACACTTTGCTCTCCTGCTCTGCGTCCGCTTCCCCGCTCCGCTCCTGTGGGCTCACCGCTCAGAGGGAAAATGATGCCGCTCGAGACTAACCATTTAATGTTTTACAAGGTAACTACTGCTAGGTTTCATACCAGATGCAATGAACAAGTCAGCAAGCCACTGCCTGCTCTGACAGGAGCTAGTAGCTCTATTGGATCCCATCGTTATATATTCTGTAAACATTCTGTAAATAACCATGCTCGGCCGGTATGTTGGCTGCCATGTTTCTTACAAAATGTCTGTCTGACCTGAAAACAACTTGAGTGTCTCCACGGAAACGCAAAGAGTTGTGGGATAGAAATCATGCTAATACATTTTTATTCAGAACAGTGTACAGCGATATCATACTAACAATTTCGGCTGATTGAGTAGGACATTACTCCACTCATATGCAATTTCAAATACTGTCAAACTTTCTTAATCTTGCATACACAAATGGCCTAGGCAGTATGGGTATTCTGAGAGCAAGTCTTTGTTCACAGTTTCTTCTTCCTCAGAGGTGCTTATTGCGGGCTTGATCGATACTGAAACACTGCCTTTTATTCTGGCCAACTCCTGCGATCCTAATCGAGCCAACTGGAGAAGGGGCGTGGCTAGGATATGGTGCAGGAGAATCAAAGGACTCAATTAGAAAAACATTGGTAAATGTGGATGAGCAGGGTTGAACCCGATGAACATTTTGGACTCAACAAGCCTGGGGCTTGACAACTACACAGTCTAGAAGCACCTGATTTGGCACAGAGTTTTAAGCATCACCGCACGGCACGATAATGGAAATTAGGCTATTAATGCGTGGGTCAGCATTTTTTCCCCCACGCCGTAACTTGAATGCAATTCCCGCCACTCCTGTCTTTTGAACCAAGACAGGTCTAAATAACGGAAATTCATCTGCTAATGAACATACAAACTGCAATCTATTTGCAGCGTCAGTGGCTGATCATAGTTGACTGGTAGTTTTGCGGATGGGTTTGTTGCATGTCCAAGCCTATGGAATCATCCCCTTAATCCAACACTCTACCACTCATTATTGTCCCATCCAGTTCAGACATTTTTAGAACACCAACGGCGTGCGCCATGATTTCATTCACTGCTCGCCACTGACGTTTGATGGAAGGACGAGATGGATAGATGACCGAAGAGAAGACGATGTGAGAAATGAATAATAAAGAGGATCAATGGAGAGATGTAAAATGAGTGGTAATAGGAGGAAGGAGAAGGGTGTGTTGGTCGGGGAGGTGAGGGAGGGAGAATGAAAGGGAAATACATGGAGGGGGAGAAATGAGGTGGTGGGTGGGTGTGGTGAGGATGGTGTCTCTCTCATGCTCAGGGTCTCCTTGTGTTAATGATCTGGAGCTGGTCCATGTGCCTCCACAGCGTGCGCGCGCACACACACACACACACACACACACACACACACACACACACACACACACACACACACACACACACACACACACACACACACACCGGCATGTATCCAGTCGTTGTGCTGCATGAGGATGGGAGAAGGGAAGAGAGGGAAGAGAGGGAGATATAGATGGAGAAAGAAGGAAAGACAGAGAGAAAGAGAGAGAGAGAGAGTGTGTGAGAGAGAAAGAGAGAGAGAAAGAGGGAAAGAAAGAAAGAGGGAGTAAGAGAGAGAGAGCTGGGGCCCCAGTGGTGGCTGGTGCATGGTTAAAAATGCATGGCCCATTTTCTCATCAATATTTCAGGGAGGCAAACTCCCCCTCATCAGCCCCCCCTTGCACTACCATGCTGGAGGACCGCAGTGAGATAGAGAAAGCTGGAGAGCGGGCCATACAATAACTGTGTAGGTGGAAAAAAACAACCTCTGTTAAGGAAAAAGAAGAATAGTTCATTTTGGGCTTCCTAATGCTCTATACTGTAGCTTCTCCGTTCTCCCCTAAACTAACCTTCTGGGCTATAGCGGTAAGAAACTTGATCTAGGGCAGCTGCTGTCTGACTAGCATGCTCTGGCTAACTGTTTATCGGACTGTTCATCTGGATCAAAAAGTATTTGAAACACTCGAAGATACTTTGAGTGTCTGACAGCCATCTTGGCAGATTTTAATTGGGTTGTTATTTATGTCTATAAGAAGGAAGTCAACCTTATTGTGTTGTCATGTGATGCTGTTGTATGGCTTCCTTTAATTATCAGATAACTAGGTCTGCAGCTGTAGGCTACATCTACTCTGAGCACCTCTATGAGGTGCAATATATTGCTTCATGATTGTAGTTAGGGGAGCCATTGTGCCTGTGACCTGTCTCGCGGCGTGATATCCTGTAAAAACCAAAATGTCTGTAACTGCTGAACAGACTCCAGCCTCTTTCTCCATGGGGCCATTTTGTTTTGGTAAATACAGTGCATGATGGGGGAGTGCCAGCCAGCATGGTCCCAGACAGACAAGAAGCCCTGCGGTTCTGGCATGGTTCTGTGTCTGCACCCCCTCAGCCCCCCCCTCCTCTGCAACCCCGCTATCCCCTCTCCTTCCCTCCCCTCTCCCTTGAGCCAGCTAAAAATGTACGCTACGGATTGCCAAACTAGCCTACAGTAGCACTGCAGAAGGCCTTATACTATGAATCCCCACTTACCGGTTGGTTAGTGGAAATGCAGGTAGCAGCCTAGTGAAAATGTACTGGCATAGCTTTAGTGAGAACAATTTATTGACGGTAGCTCGCTTGTGATCAGAAGGAGTGGAAATGTCCCTTTATCTAACCACCGATAGACTGCCCCTTGTCTGACCTACGTCTGTCAGGGTCCATCAGAAACCCATGAGTTTGTGAGGTGCACAAGTAGTGACTGATGGGTTATTAAATATTGATTTATTCACAATACACTTATGAAACATATTAAGATGTTGGTTATGTAGCACTTTGAGATGGATGACATTTGACTTCCTAATGGGAGTGTGTTGTCACCCGCAGCGGGATTGTGGACAAGCTGGTAACGGTGTTTGACTTGTGCGAGGTCATTTGTTTCGTCCATCACCATAATGGCTAAGGCTAGCATTGAGGGTGGGGGGAATCTGAAAATAGAGCTGGGGTTAGGGCAACTTCTATGTCACCCAGGTCCCCCTGCTATCCTAAACAACTGACCCAGCTGTGGAAAGTATATCACTCAATTACAATTGGTCTTCTAAAATGGTGTTCTCTTTATTAAGCTCATCTATGCCCACCCATGTCAGTATCACACTAACAAGCTCTGGCCATTTTTGACTGCTTTGTGTTTTGTCTCAACAAAAGGTATCACCCTTTTCCCACGACCACCCATCTCCAAGAGGTATGTTAATACAGAACCTTGTCTCAACAAACGACATAAGTGGGTGATTTGGGAAGACGTAAGCGTAAACTGTAGGGGGTTGGCACACAGACCACGGACAAACAACTCTGGCAGGTCTCTGACTCCTCCCAAGCTTGTGCCCCCGATGCCAGCCACCCCAGCTGGCAACTCTTATTCTGTCTCTGGGTACAGGGACATAACAGTGGCTGGTAAGGGCCTGGCACGGGGCCCTGCCCTCTTGTCTCAGGAGCCCTGGCGTGACTGGATGGCTGACACATGGTGGCAGACGTGTGGCGGGCGAGACGCGCAAGCGTGTGTGTGTGTGGTTGTGTCTGTGTGTGTGTGTGTGGGGGACGACGACGGGGGGACGACGACATGTGTGTATAGGGGACCACTCTCTAGGATGGGGATGCAGAGTCAGGCTCGTTACACACACACACACACACACACACACACACACACACACACACACACACACAAACAAAGTCCTAACACAGTCACAACAATAGACTCAATTTTAACTTACACTCGTAGAAAAAGAGGGTTCCAAAAGGGTTCTTCGGCTGTCTCTTTTGGAGAACCCTTTTGGAACCCCTACTTGAGGTAGGTGACTATATCAAATCATAGTGCAAAACAACTATAAGATGTCATTAGAGTGGAACATCCCTTTAAGAACATGACAATAAAGAATACTTTTTGTAAGTATACAAAAGTACACATTTAGGGACACGACAATAACAGTATACTTTTTTATAATTTATAATTTATACTTTTTTATAATTTTATAATAATATAATTTATACTAAAGTGCACATTTACGGACATGACATTCAACTATACCTTTTTCTACGTATACTAAAGTATAAGATTCAATTACATAACAATCAAGTATACTTAATCAAGTACAGTTTTTGTAGGAATACTAAAGTACAATTGAAAGTACTTTCAATTCTAGTATACTTTTGGTAAGTAAACTAAAGCACACATTTAAAGCCATGAAATTAAACTATACTTTCAGTAGGTACACAGAGGTACAAAGTCAGTACAACAAGTAAGTATAGAAAACAGGAATATATTTGAAGCATATTATTTATACTTTGTGCAATAAGTACATAAGTAAGTGAATCAACTACCCAACAGTCATCGTAAGTAAAACCTTTGATATGAACAAGTGCCATCAGCAGTCACAGTGCTAGAGAAAGGAAGAAACCTGCTGTCCTGACAGTGATGGGAAGCTCATTCCACCACTGGGGCACCAAGACAGAGAAGAGCCATGATTGAGCAGAGCGACCACTATGTCCTCGTAGAGATGGCGGCGTCAAGCATCCAGCAAAGGTGGAAGAACGGAGTGATCAGGCCAGGGTTTGGGGACTGACCATCGATTGCAGATAGGGAGGGACTGCTCTCTTTACCGCTCTGTAGGCACCAGGGTCTTGAATCTGATGTGAGCTGCTACTGGGAGCCAGTGAAGGGTGCGGAGGAGGGGGGTGACATGGGAGAATTTGGGGAGAGTCTGAACACCAGACAGGCTGCAGTGTTCTGATGGCGGAGGCAGGGAGCCCGGCCAGAAGTGAGTTGTAGTAGTCTAGCGTAGAGATAACAAGTGCCTGGATCAGGAGTTGCGCGTCTTGTCAAGATTGAGCTTGAGGCGGTGAGCAGACAGGCAGGGATGTCTGCAAGACACGTAGAGACACGTGTCACCACCTATGTGTCGGGGGGGGGGGAGATAAAAAGTTCAGTGTCATCAGTATAGCAGTGGTAAGAGAAACCATGTGAGGAAATTACAGAGCCAAGAGATTTAGTATACAGAGAGAACAATAAGGGTCCTAGGACAGAGCCCTGGGGGACACCAGTGGTGAGGGTGCGTGATGTGGACAAGAGAACAATAAGGGTCCTAGGACAGAGCCCTGGGGGACACCAGTGGTGAGGGTGCGTGATGTGGACAGTGACCCTCCACCCCCAGTGACCCTCTCCACAGTGACCCTCTCTTACCTGGTATGAGTGATCGGCCAGGTAGGATACAAACCAGAGTGCAGAGCCGGAGATGCCCAGCTGTGAGAGGGTGGAGAGAAGGATCTGGTGGTTCACTGTGTAGAATGCAGCAGTCATGTACAGAAGAATGAGAACAGAGGAGAGGGATGATGCTCTGGCAGAGTGGAGGGCCTCCATGACAGCAAGGAGAGCAGTCTCAGTAGAGTGAGCAGCCTTGAAGCCGGATTGATGAGGGTCAACGAGATTGTTCTGAAAGAGATAATGCGAGAGTTGGTTACAAACAGCACGTTCAAGAGTTTTAGATAAGAATGAAAGAAGGCAAGTGATGGCTTCTTGAGAAGAGGTTTGACTCTGGCTGTCTTAAAGGCACCCGGTAAAGAGCCAGTGGTCAGATAGAATTGATGAAGGGGGTAAGGAAAGGAAGGATGTCATTCGAGATGGATTGGAGAAGGGGTGAGGGGATGGGATCGAGAGGGCAGGTGGTGGCCTGATTGGATGAGACAAGTTTTAGGACATCGTCAGGGGAGAGTGGGGAAAGTGATGATAAACCACAGCCAAATCTACTAGTGGTAGTAGAGGTTGTGCAAAAGAGCTGCTAATGTCATCAGCCTTCTTTACAAAGTAGGTGACACACACACACACACACACACACACACACACACACACACACACACACACACACACACACACCCCTCACTGATGAAGGAAACCACCTAAAACATGACATATTTACAGTAAATCAGCATTCCATGCTGTGGAGACCATTCAGCCACCCCACAAATGTCCACCTCTTAGGAGGCAGGATGAGTAGGAGAGGCCCAGGCTTTACTTTCTAGAGACAGGCCTGTATACGTATCGATCCAGTCAGAGCTAGAAGGCTCCTGAGAGACAAGGGGGGAGAGAAGGAGGGGGGCAGGGGGAGGAGGAGAGGAGGAGAGGAGGAGGACTACAGCTATTCAAGCTAACTCGTTATGTCCCTGGCTTATTGGAAAACAGTCCGACTGCAGCTCAGCACTGAAATTAGTTATTGATCTCTCCCCTCCTCTCCCCCTCGCTCGGGGACTGCAAACTCCCTTCTGCTGATTCCTACCCTTTTCATTTGTTCCCCCTCTCTCTCTCTTTCATTCTATCCATTTCTCTGTCCTTTCTTCCTCCTTCCCTCCCTCCCTCTCCCTCTCTCTCCTTCTGTCTCTGTCTTTCACCCTCCCTTCTGAATTCAGTCCCAGCCCCCCCCCCCCCCCCATCCACGCGTCACTCTTTCTCTCTCCACCTTCCCCTCTCTTTGTCTCCCCCATACCCTTTCCCGTTTTTTCCCTCCTCTCTTACTCTTTCCCTCCCTCTCTCTCTCCCTCTTTCTCGCTCTCATTCCACCTGTCACTCTTCCTCCTAATTCCCTTTCTCCCTTCCATGCTGCTCCTGTTCCCTCTACCTATCCCTCTCCCCTCCCCTCCTTTCCTCCGTTCGCCTTTCTCTTCTCCTATTCTGCCTGTCACTCTGCCGCTCTCATCCTCTCGCTCCTTCCATCCCTGCTTTCAGCTGCATCAATTCTGCAGCCACCCACAAGCAGCTGCTATAACTCAAAGAGGCTGCCGGGGCTGTTGGCTGCTAGGCAGAGGGGAGGCTGAGGGATAAATGTGCAAGTAATTGGCGTGGGGAGGGGAGAGGGGCTCGGTACGTGCTATCATGGCCGTGCTGATAATTTTATAACAGCACATTAAAAAAAATAAGAGAATCGCACCAGGCATGTAGCACTCAGGCAGGTTCACCAATGAGTCGAGATACGAGTGTGCACGCACATAGGTGAATATTGTGTGTATTCACGCAGGTACGTATATTCGCGTACATATACACACATTTACAGTTACACACAAACACACTCATATGCGCACAAGTACACAAACCCACATATTTATGTAAATACACACACGTGCACACATGCATGCACACACCAACACATAACCAGTGAAAATCTTCAACAGAACTGAACACAAATAACCAAATGTTGGAATTCTTATTCCATTCAAGGCTTGAATCTAAAAAATAATAGATAGCCAACCAGTCACACAATACCAACAATACAAGATGTTCAGGTCATTTTGAAAGGAAAAAATTACTTTATTAACTTAATTTACCATGGAACAGCTACTGATGTGTTGTGTTACTGTGCCATCTGATTCAATGAACCAAATTCCATGCGTGTCGACTACAGAGTGTATTATTTGGAAACTTAATCAGGAAGTGTCAGGATTAACATCTAAATATTTATTTTAAGATACTGTTATTGTTAAATATTGTTGCCTGGTGATCTGCCACGCATATGCAGTTGCTATGACTTTGTAGAAATCAAGAAGTGACCCTTACCTGTCCATCTAATTACCTGCCATTCACTCAGGATCCACCAGGTGGCACTGTGTAACAGGCAAAAAAGCCATTGATTGGGCATTCAGAAATTCCATGGTAGCAAACTTTCTCCACCCTTTTGAGCGAACTCAAAACTATATTGTATCAATATACAAATGGGAAGTGGAATCAACTAGGTTGACCCCCCCCCCCCCCCACACACACACACACACACACACACTGTGAATTATGAAATGTACAGTCATCTTTACATAGAACATGGCTCAAGGGAAAGCAAAAGGCCAACACAGCAAGAGCAAAGACAAACAGTAGCCCTTGTGCTCTTGCTGAGGCAACATTATCCTAAAGCCCTGTGAGTTATTTTCCATCTCTAAGATTAAGTCCCTCATAACCGCTGTATCATCCCAGATACTGAACTGTTCAGTAATTAGTCTGTGGTTGTGGCCTCCAACGAAACGTTACACGATATTACTGTAGAGCAATTAAGCAAATGTTTATCCTATGGCGAAACGGCAGTTCATTTTCTCACTGCCCTGCGAGAGAGTGGGCTAACACAAATATCACTGTGAAATGAGGATTAAGGAAACTCATAATATACTGTATACAGTCATCATGGATGTTAAATTGTTCAGGATTTAATTCCCACAAGTGGGTAAGGCTCATTTGTATGATCACCTGCCACAGACATATTTCAGTACGGGCATGACCTGAGATTTATGTGTATTCCTGTTGACTCACACATGTTTTTGAAAGGCATTTAACATAATGGTATAAAAACATTTTTTTGTGTATGATACATCATTTGTATACTGTATGCATCTTTATTTCGTTCTTGGTGTGTGTGTGTGTGTGTGTGTGTGTGTGTGTGTGTGTGTGTGTGTGTGTGTGTGTGTGTGTGTCTGGAGAGAAACTAATCTCAGCTCTTAATTGTGAGCTGTCCGTGACTCACAGGGCTGCGGCTATGGAATAGCAGCTCTCACCATCTCCCTCCTCTATACTCACCTCCCTCTTTTTCTCAATCTCTGTCTCTCTCTCTCATTTACACACAGTCTCCCTCTCTTTCTAGATAATCAACAGGGGGACAGGCAACCAAAAACACATACAAAGTCAGTCAGTCTCTCTTTCTCTCTCTCTCTCTCTCTCTCTCACACACACACACACACACACACACACACACACACACACACACACACACACACACACACACACACACACACACATTGTCTCTATCCCTCTCTCTATCTCTTTCTCTATACCTCTCTCACAGACTTATTCTCTCTTTCTCTCTTTTCTCTCTCCCAGGACTAGCGTGTGTGTATGTGTGTGTGAGTGAATGTGTGTGTGCGTGAGTGCCTGTGTGTGTGGGCATTTGTGTGTGCGCATGTATGTGCGTGTGTGCGTGTGTGTGTGTGTGTGTGTGTGTGTGTGTGTGTGTGTGTGTGTGTGTGTGTGTGTGAAGCCCTCCATGGCTCTGAGGCATTCCAACCTCCAGTCACATGAGCTGCACATGGTGTGGGACTCTGTAGTGGAGCCTCTATCCCGCTGGTAATCACTGTGTGAACTTCACGCCTGGGACCAACAGTGTGTTTACACTCACATATCTCATAGGAGCTACAGCTCCTTCATGACTCCATTACCCAAGATACACCATTCTGCACATGGGAGTGTTTCTTCTCCTGATTGGTGGCACAATTACTACCTGCGAGATATAATTGCAGTATGACTCAAATGTAACTGAAAAACCTTTATTGTTCAGATTGATATTTCATTGGCCTTACATGGGCAGATAAAATCAACTATCCTACTTATTGAGCACAGAGAGTCTTTGTCAGATACTCAAGTATATACATTTAAAGCTGTTCTTCTGTCTTCCCATTCTCCACACCACTCTTTTCCACTTTCATTCTACTCCCTCGTTTTGTCAAACACTCTCTCTCCGATCCGTTATCATTCTCTACCATTCGCCCCTGCGAACTCTCTCTTTCTCCCTCCCCAGATCATCCTGTCTGGTTGTTCGTCTGTTGGGGCAGTGCTGTGTCCCACAGTGCAGTGCGGGGGCCCCAGCCCAGCAGTCAAACTCCAAACTCAGAGAGCCACAGAAAAACTCCAACCGAACAAAAGGCCCATTCTAGAGACAGACAGGAAGTAGCAGCCCCAGTCCCCCCCCCCCCCCCGATCCCCCCCCCCTCTCCCCCCCTCTCTCTGCCTCCCTCTCTCCGTTTCTCTTTGTCTTTCTCTCTCTCTCTGACACACACACACACACACACACATACACACACACACACACACACACACACACACAAACACACTCTCTCTGCCTCCCATCTCTGTTCCTGTGTATCTATCAGTTTTTCTCTCTCCCTTTCTCCCTGCCTCCCTGCTCTCTCTGTTTCTCTCTATCAATCAGTGTGCTCTCTCTCTCTCCCTGTCTCCCTATCTACCTACTTTCTCTCTCTGCCTCCCCTCTCTCTCTTGTTCTCTTTATCTCTCTGTTCTTCTCCATCTCTGTTTATCTCTCTACCTGTCTCCCTCACTCCATCCTATTTCTCTCTCTGCCTCCCTCTCTCTCTTTCTCTCTCTCTCTGCCTCCCTCTCTCTCTCTGCCTCCCTCTCTCTCTCTCTCTGTGCCTCCCTGTCTCTGTTTCACTATGTTTCTCTCTCTCTGCCTCCCTCTCTCTCTTTCTCTCTCTCTCTCTGCCTCTCTCTCTCTCTGCCTCCCTCTCTCTCTTTCTCTCTCTCCCTCTCTCTCTCTGCCTCCCTCTCTCTGTTTCACTATGTGTCTCTCTATCTCTCTCTCTGCTTCCCTACTCTTTCTGTTTCTCTCTATCTCTGTTTCTCCCTATCTCTTAGTTTCTCTCTCTCCCTTTCTCCCTCCCCCGCTCTCTAGCCTCAACCACTCTGCCTGTTTGTATTTTCTTCCCACAGGCGGGAGAAAAGAGGAGGAGGTGCGGGGGCCGGGGGTTGGGTAGGCAGTGGCCGGGGGGTGGGGTAGGCCGAGGCCGGGGGGTGGGGTAGGCGAGCGGGTATTGGAAAGGAGAGAGTTAAGGGAACAAAGCAGGAATTTAAATAGCTCCCCCCCCTCCTCTCCCTGTCTCCCTTACTACCCCCACCCCACTGCTTCACAACCTACCCCCCTCTACTACCCTCCCCAAGACTTCCCCCACCAAAGCCCCCCCACACCCCCTTTATGTGATTGCGAGAGCAGCTTGAAGGGTGGGGGGTGTGGGGGCTAGCCACCCTGCTCCCCCTTCACAGTGACTGCCAGAGATAAGAGATGCCATTCACATAAAAAAAAGGGGGGGGGGGGGTGTGTGTGTGTATGTGCGTGTGTGTGTTGGGGGTTTGTTTACACTACTACAGAGGGATCCCCCACACCACCCCAACCCCCCAGCTCAGACCAACCCGACCCCCCCAAACACCTGGACACACACTGGGTAGATATCCAGCTACCTCCTCTCTTACCACAATCACAGTGTTAGAGGCTATTTGAGACTGGGCCTAATCAGTTCCTTTCTCCTAGAGCAAGGATGAGCAACTGTCGAGGCCCACAACACATGTAGGCTTTTGTTTCAACCCAATTCTAACAAACCACATTATACCAATTTAAAGGGATAGTTTACTCCAAATGCAAATTAAAATGATGTCTGATGTACCTTGGCTGTTTTTGAATTTAGTACCCTAAATATTTGAGAGTCAAATATGTTTTGATAGCATCGCCATACATCCTATTCTTTCGGAAAACATGTCTTAAACACTGTACAAATATGCCAAAACAACTCATATCACACAGTCCTATATGACTTTTTAGACTTTTCAAAATGTCACTGTAGTGTGCTGTAAAGCAGACAGACAATTCAGAGAGGCATGTTGAATGGGTGTGTTGGTAAGGTCACCAAAAGAAAACATATCTGTTACGTATCTAAGTAAAGGAACTCAAACTGTCTTGCTGAGCTAGAACAAAAGCCTGCATACATTGCTGCCCTCCAGGACCTGAGTTCCCCATTCTTGCGATCTCTTCCATTCTCCTATAGCCTGTTCTCAACCATGGCCCCTTTTCAACACTTCATAAGGGGAACAGTTACATAAATGTGTGCAGGAGAAGCTTGCTCTACTGTAATGGGTGTGAGAGCAGAGAGAGGGGGAGGTGTCATACACACTGTTCAGGTGGAGGTGAGTCACAGTGGTGACACACACAGACTGAAATGTGGGTGTGTGTGTGTGTGTGTGCGCGCGCGCATGCCGTGTGTGTGCGTTTGCGCGCATACGGAGCCTGTTCGAGCCAAAGAACCAAGAAAAATCGCTGATGTAGTTCTCACAGCTATGGCTGTCTAGTCAGATTACCTCACTCACTCATGAGAAGCGATTGGCAGCCAAGTGTAAGCCCCTATTTTAGATACAAAATGAGTATTAGTAGAAACCTATGTTCTGCATACCTTATCTTCACAGTACTTCAATATGTTAAGTCACACGAGTTATTAGTATAAGTCACACTAATAGCTTTACCCCATCAAGAACACAATGAGAATTGTATTCAAATGAAAAGAGTTGAAGTGGATTTAGCCATATGACAGTACAAACAGCATGGATACACTAATCCACCATCACCAATGAGACCGGCTGAGAGTTCAGAGGCCACCGAAGGCTCACGTCTTTGGGTGATGAAGGACTAGCTTTGGTGTCTGCGTTCTTTTACCACGCTGCCTATTGTTTACTGATTCAAAGGCTTTTGGTGCTCCAGAGAGTCTGAACAATCTGTGTACGCGTGCCAAGAAAACCCCAGCCCCCCCCCCGTTCTTCCGTTCTTCCGTTCATCCCTTGTTAGCTAGTCTGGTTTTCCCCCAGTCGCCTAACGAACAGGAAATGCATCATAAAGGGACATCAAACTACAGGAAGAGCTTCCAGGAAATACAAGTCCGGGATATGGGGGGGTGGCGATGGAGGTTGGGATGGGGGGGTTGTGCGTAAGAGGCAGCTGCTGTGACAACCTGGCCCTGACCTGTAAAAATGGACCAATGACTTTGGAGTGTCTAAAACCACCACCGCTTCGTACCGTACAATGGAAAAATTCCAATTCAAAACGCTTCAGACAGGAAAATGTGACTAAACAGTATGTGGGGCGTTGTGGCTGGAAGTTAATAATCATTTCAGAAAAATAAGCAATGTTTTAATTAATTTATAAACCCTTTATAAAACTGTAACAGGTCGCGGGTGAGAAACAGTTATTACCTCTTTATTACATAGTCTTTCCTGCAGTGGCGCTGCGTGTTTATTCACACCCCAGTAATGTTACTACTTTGTAGAGGCTTCATACATCCACCAGATGGCACTGCAGGAAAATTCACTTCTGCTCTCGGTCTCTTCTCCCTTACCGAAAACATGGCAATGTCCGCTAATGTGAGCCCTGTCTAACGTGGTGGCTATAAAGCCTTAGCTCACTGACTGGAAAACCACCTTTAGGAGTGTATTTCTGTGTATGTGTGTGTGTGTGTGTGTGTGTGTGTGTGTGTGTGTGTGTGTGTGTGTGTGTGTGTGTGTGTGTGTGTGTGTGTGTGTGTGAGAGAGAGAGAGAGAGAGAGAGAGAGAGAGAGAGAGAGAGAGAGAGAGAGACTGTGTGTGTGTGTGTGTGTGTGTGTGTGTGTGTGTATGTTTGTGTGTGTGTGTGAGTGAGAGAGAGAGAGAGAGAGAGAGAGGGAGGGTGACTCACCCCTCCATCTGCACGGCCTGTACTCTTGAGCCTAGTCAGGCTTTTATCATTGTTCGGGACACACACACACATACGCACGCACACAAGCACGCAAGCACGCACAAACACACACACACCCACCCACCCACCCACCCACAATCACACACACACACACACACACACACACACACACACACACACACACACACACACACACACACACACACACACACACACACACACATACTACTTACTCTGCAAACATTTACTCTCTCACACACAATGTACACACTCACATATTCATAAACCCTTACACACACAGGTAGTCATACACATGCCCCTTACACATATTTACGCTCACACACACAAACAAACAAACACACACACACACACACACACACACACACACACACACACACACAGGGTGGTACACTGACAGGAAAAATGCACTTGTGTGTGTGTGTTTGTGTGCGTGTGTGCGGGCGTGTATGTGTGTGTGTGTGTGTGCATTTGTATAAAGCCAGGTAAAAAAAAAAAAAAGATTGCCCCACGAGGCTTCAATTCTTTAAAAAAATAAAAAAACACTTTGGATTTATTTTGTCTCTCAAGGAGAGACAGCCCAAGGTGCCCTTCACAGATAATGAGACGTCGTAAACAATGGAAGGAGCTACCACTGATAGTATTTACTGGTTATTGACGGTTATGACACAACAACAACAAGGCCAGATCGGCACCGAGCCTCTGTGTGTCTTGTCTGTGTGTAGTAGTGACGGAGGGTTGTGTCCCAGTGAGCACATGACGTGGACAGTTGTATAATCGAGTCATTGCCTCTGACAAAGGACCCATAGCTCTGGGACTCAAGCCATGTTAATGGCAACAGCAATGTGTGTGTATGCGTGTGTGTGTGTGTGTGTGTGTGTGTGTATGATGTGTCAAAACTGTGTTGTAAAACAAACACAATAGGCTGCAATGAAGAAATGGTTGAGAAGGGTGTGTCTGAGGCATGAGCAGACAAATAGTTGTGTGTGTGTGTGTGTGTGTGTGTGTGTGTGTGTGTGTGTGTGTGTGTGTATGTGTGTGTGCTGTGCCCACTGCCATCAGAGATTGTAGTGTGTTGCCTACCAGTGCCAGAGAGAACATCCACATATGAATTATCAACAGCAGTTGATGTGGCTCTTTTTTTTGCAAGTTAAATTCTCCCCACTCTCTCTCTCTCTCTCTCTCTCCGTTCTTTTTTCTTCTTCCTGCTGGCGAGCACGGCTGCAACATTTCCTTCTCCTCCACCTCACCTCCGCTCAGCGCTCCCTCCCTCCCTCCCCCCCTCTCTCTTTCTGTTTGCAGATTAAACGGGCAGCCTGCCAGTTTTTCATATTTCCTGGCAGCAAAGGGGCCAGCCAACTTCCTGGGGGGAGGGGCCTCGCAAAGGTTACATTTGCACAATGTGCCTATGGAAAAACACGGAGAGAGAGGGAGAGAGAAGGAGAGAGAGGGGGGGGCAAGAGAGGGAAAGGGAGGGGGAACTATTGGAGGGGTTGACAGAAAGGGAGAGAGAGAGAGAGAGACAGAGACAGAGAGAGAGAGAGAGAGAGGGAGAGAGAGAGAGAGAGAGAGAGAGAGAGAGACAGAGAGACAGCTCGGCTCAACTAAACGACTCCACCATTCTGCTGTGCTCGGGTAATGGAAAAAGCCCTCCAGGGGAATATTCAGCATGCAAGAGTATCGAGTTGCGCTCCATCATTACAATGCTGTCTAAACCCCCCTCCTTCCCCCTCTCCCTCCCCCGCAATGCTCCCACCCCATCACTCGTTTCTCTTTCCCTCCTTTTGCTCCCTCCCCTCTCTCTCTCTCTCTCTCTCTCTCTCTCTCTCTCTCTCTCTCTCTTTCTCTCTGTGTCTGTGTGAAATAAAAATATTTTCTGGGAGGCTAGCTCTGGGACAACCAGGGTTTTGAATCGTGGTGGTTTGATGTATGCTAAGGTGTGTGTGTGTGTGTGTGTGTGTGAGCAGTACACTGAGGCAGATAGAGAGGGGTTGGTTGGAGGGTGGTGGTCGTATTACACTGGAAGGGGGTGGAGGGTGGGGGGTGGGGGGGGCTGTTGTTGTTTCATATACAAATACACATCCACCGCAAAACAAATCTTTCCCTCTCTGGCTGTGTTGCCGGGGTAGAGGGAATGTGCACAGTGGGAGAGGTGAGGCAAGAGAAGGGCTTCTAAAGAACGTTATAGGGAAAGAGAGGGTTCAGCAGTTCACCTCTGGGACAGGCTGGATTTCCATATAACCTTCCGTTCCGCTCTCTCTCTCTCTCTCTCTCTCTCTCTCCGTCTCTCCTACATCGTGGGCCCTTACAACACGCACCAGCGAAGTCTTTCATTCGCGCCTCCCTTCGTATGCCCCTCTCCTCCTCACTACATTTCTATCGCCTCCTCGTCCCCCCTCGTCAACAGCAAGACCAGTGTTCTGTCCGCAAGGCATTACAGTGCCTTGACCGAGTATTTATCCCGTCGGCACAAATTGAAATCCATTCATTTAAGATCGATCCTCACTTACCTGCACAGCCTACTGGACACTTTCAAAAGTGAAAGAACAATTCTACAAAAATGTATTTTTTGGGAGACCTGATTGCATAAGTATTCCTTCCCTTTGCGTCGGCACTCCTAGAAAGGCTCAAATACAAAAACGTATTCAACAAGTTACATTTGTTCAAATGAGTCCATCTGAGTGCAATAGCATACATGATTTAAGAATTAATTCTGTTGTCTTTGTAGGGTCCCTCAGTTGACTAGTGAATCAATGTTAATCACGCTTTCACTACAAAGTGAGACATTGCTTTGCAGTCCTTGCCGATTATATACCCATAACATGATGCAGGTACCACTATGTGTGAAAGGGATGGTGATAACTGAAGTAAGACATAGGGCAAGAATTAAAGCTATGACGCAATAAGATTATGGGCTCTGGTTGGCTATTAGTGTGGTCGGCCATTTTCACTAACCCAGAAATTGCTCACGTTTACAGTTTGAAATGACTTTGGTTAAGGTTATCAAGTTGTGGCTGTGAATCAAGGCCTGCGTTATGCCTCTGATAACTGGGCAATGTGCTGTGATGGATTTGTGTTTAAAGTTCAGCCAAGTTATAAAATGATTAATTTGTTATTTTGTATTGACATGAAGAAAGTACAATCATTTGGGTTTGTTTACCTAGCCACTTTCAGCTACCGCTAATTTTTCTTAATAATGTACCCTAAATAAGTATGTTTGAAAATGTCATGCCCAAAAACTCAAATTCTCTATCGAGATTAAATGTCTTGAATAAATGACTTTGAAACGACTGTTGCATGACATTTCAAACATGCTCATTTAGGGTACATTGATATTGGTTTGTGGTTAGAACATGGATTTGAAGTCAAACAATTACTATGAGGTTGAAGTAGAGATTCTCAGCTTTAATTCAATGTTTTCTTTGATTGGTTTCACCATTTAGAAATTACAGTTGCACCAAAAGTATTGGAAAATTGTCTTGACAGGTGTTTCTTGTTAGTCAGGAGTGTTCCGTCACATCATTTGCAGGCATAACACAGCTGTCAATGTCTAGTATTGATTCTAGGCTTTGCATTTGCCTTTGGAGTCAACATGAGGTCCAAAGAGACATCAATGAAAGTCAAGGAAGCCATTATGAGGCTGAAATATCTGAAAAATCTATCAGAAACATAGCCAAAACCTATGATCAACCAAATCAAACTGTTGATTTACCAAAATCAACAGTTTGTAACATCATTAGAAAAAGAAAGAAAGCACTGGTGAGCCCAGCAATTGCAAACAGGCTGGTAGGCCATGGATGACCGAAGAATGCTCACCATAATGGGGAAAACCCCCAAAACAACTGTCCCGCAGATCAGGAACACTCTCCAGAAGGTTGGCGTGAATGTGTCGGAGACTACCATCTGCAGAATACGTCACCAGCCGAACTACAGAAGCTTCACTGCAAGGTGCAAACCAGTAGTTATCCTCAAAAAGGATGGTCAGGTACTGCTTGCTAAAAAGTACCTAAAAAGCCTGCAGAGGTCTGGAAAATTGTCTTGTGGACAGATAAGATGAATATGATCAGGTACTAGAGTGATTGCAATTGGAGTTGGACAGTTGGAGAAAAAAGGATCTGAACAGCATACCACCTCATCTGTGAAACATGGTGGAGGGGGTGCTATGGTTTGGGCATGTATAGCTGCCACAAGAACTAGCTAACTTGTCTTAATTGACAATGTTACTGCTGACAGCAGCAGCAGAATGTATTCTGAAGTGTACAGAAACATCTTGTCTGCTTGAGTACAAGCAAATGCCTCCAAATTCACTGGATGACGCTTCATCATACAGTAAGACAATGACATACTGCCTGACATACAATGACATACAATGACATACTGACATACAAACACACTGCCATAGCAACTAGGGAGTTTTTCAGGGCCAAAAAGCAGAAACTTCTTGACTGGCCAAGTCAATCTTCCGATTTAAATCCAATTGAACATGCATTTAATTTCCTGATGATGTTAGGCAAAAAGACCTCAAAACAAACAACAACTGAAGATGGCTGCAGTACAGGCCAGACAGAGCATCACCAGAGAATATACCCAGCATCTGGTGGGGTCAATAGGTTGCAGACTTCAGGCAGTTATTGCATGCAAAGGATTGTCGACCAAATACTAAACATGAGTATTTTATTTGGACATTATATGATTTTTTTCCAATACCTAAAAAAAAGAAAATCTGAGAAGTAAAGCTGAGATTCTCTGCTTTGACCCCATAATAGTTGTTTGATTTCAAATTCAAACAGTATAAAGCTAAAAGAAGAAAAAACTTATTTTCAAGGGCACTGTAGCTTACTTAGACAAGTGGCCCCAGTGGTCATAATCTTGTTTACCTGAAGCTACACTCATTTAAAATCGTAGCCAAAACGTAGGGTTAAAAGATTTGTACTGTCATATTCTTCCCTCGACAGTGAACGTCTTCTTTTCATTCCAGAACATTTAGGTAAGATAGGGAGAGGATACCTTGAGAGAGAAGAATTACTGTACCAAACTCCCTTTCAAGTAAGTTTGAGCTCCCTCCACTTCAACTGCCTGCTGAAAGAAAGGCCTTAGCCATGCAAAGCATAGCATAGTATTGCGTGCACACACAAACACACATACACACACGCACACGCACACGCACACTCACACACACACAAGTTACAGCTGCAACCGCACATTAGAAAGTCAACGTAATTACGTCTCTGCAGCTGCTTCTTGCACGCACACACACACATGCACACGCGTACGCGCGCACACACACACACACACACACACACACACACACACACACACACACACACACACACACACGCACACACACACAAACCACTCAAACAGAGGATAGGTGTGAGGCTAGGTTAGCAAGGATGTCCTGGAAAACACACATTTGGTAAGACAGAGAGAGTCAAATCACAAGAAGTGTAGATTAACAAAAAATTAACAACAAATAATTCTGAAGAACGCTCTTATTCATCAGACCAGCTCAGTTTCACAGCAGAATTTGACAGACAAACACATCTTTTCAATTGCTCATTTCATCTTTATTTCTTATATGTAGGTCGCATGTTCATTACCTCACAAACCTGTCAAAACTGTGTCCTAAAATACTATTTAACTTATAATCAATATGTGATAATCTAGACATGCAAGTTATGTTTTTTGCTTTCAGATTTCTAAACTCACATTTTCAATGTTCAGCAGAAAATCTGTATTATGTTGATGTGTTAGACAGCACAGAAATGTTAGCGAGCCAAACTAGCATCAGTGCTACCATATCACCACTCAAACTGTAACAACCAGCCATGGCTTGCACTGGTCTGAACTCATACTAATGAATGTGTGTAATCAAAGCTAGCAAGATGGCTAACTGACTCAGCCATTGTTAGAAATGTTTTGCATGAAGAAATGGCCAAGAATATATTTTTTATCAAGAATTTTCTTTTTTTTAGATGTCATTGAGGTTTGTCTTTTTTGCTGTCACACAAACACCTGATGAGCACAGAAAGTAGTCATCAAACTATTTCTAGCTAGAGGGAACGGAAGCAAAATTATAAATCAGTAGCAAGAAGAGAAAGAGATTCAGTGGGAGAATTGGAACATTGAACCATTTATCTTTGGTCTCTAAAATCGCATTTCACCGTACGTATTTCTTGTTTTGGTTGTTTGCAAGGATTTCTATTATTAGCATTATGTACAGTGCCTTCGGAAAGTATTCAGATCCCTTCACTTTTTCCACATTTTGTTGTGTTATAGACTCAATTTAAAATGGATTAAATTAAAAGAATTTGCCATCAATCCACACACAATACCCCAGAATGACAAAGCGAAAACAAGTTTTTTGAAATTTCAGTAGATTTATTAAAATTGAAATACAGAAATGCCTCATGTACATAAGTATTCAGACCCTTTGCTATGACACTCTTAACATTAGATTTAAAAAAAACCCAAAGATATTAATTCCAAAATTACATGAACTATTATCGTTGCATTAAGATGGACTCAATTCAATTTATTGAGTGATTTGTTGATGACATTTTTGCATTTTAGCTAATTTTAAGAGTGTCATAGCAAAGGGTCTGAATACTTATGTATATGAGGTATTTCTGTATTTCAATTTGAATAAATTTACAGAAATTTCGAAAAACCTGTTTTCGCTTTGTAATTCTGGGGTATTGTGTGTGGATTGATGGAAAATTATTTTAATTTAATCTATTTTAAATTGAGTCTATAACACAATCAAATGTGGAAAAAGTGAAGGGGTCTGAATACTTTCCGAAGGCACTGTATACTTTAGATTTTCAGTGTGGCTGCAGAGGGCAGGAAAGTGCAAAAATACCGTAGGTATCTTTAAAAATACATTAAGGAACTTTGTTAACTATATGGTTGACTATATGGTTCAATGGGGAGGCGTGCCTCCTGTTTTTCTATCTATTTAGGGGACCCACCTAGCTCAAGAGCTCCCCTAGAGGTAGAACGTTCCTTTAAGATATGATAGGCAGGCATATGCCGATAATTACAAAATTCATTAAGATAAGATAATGAGATAATCTGCACTGTTGAATTTTCATCTTTCGCTTTAGGGTAACCTCGGCCTTCTTTAACTTCTGGCTATTAAGAGAATTAGCAGCTAAATACAATATTTCCTTGTGATGAAAGAAATACACTGGAAATAGCCACCATGTATTGAAATCATGTTTTGGTTACAGAGGCAGTTGTTTTGATTTATTGAAATAGACATATTTAAACTCACAATGTGGACTGTACTGTAGGCTAGCACTACTGTACTCTAAAACGTGCCATAATAATTTCTCTATACTTTCTACTACGACTTTCAACTGGTGACATACTGTATTTTGTTAGATTACCACTACGTATATTAGAAAGCTGAGGTGTAATTTTGCATTGGAGTTTTGTTTTCCGAAACCATCACACAAACATGAGTAGAAAACCCTTTTTTGCAAACTATCTTTTAATTGAAAGAAGTTTAGGCCCCCCACTACCCTTCAACCACACCCCTCCTCTCTCTGACTCCCTCTCCTTCTCTCCCTCTTTCTGTGTGTGTGTGTGTGTGTGTGTGTGTGTGTGTGTGTGTGTGTGTGTGTGTGTGTGTGTGTGTGTGTGTCTGTTCTTCCCCATACCAGACAGTGTCTAGACTGAGGCAATTACAGACAGCGCTTGAACGCCTGCCTCTGCCTGGGCTTTGAGGGATTCACAACGGCCCCCGTCAAATACAGCAGGGGTGAGAGGATAGGGGGAAGGAGAGGGAAGGAGAGAGGGATAGTGGGAGAGCTGCAGGGAATGCTGAGGTAGGGGGTGACCAAGTGGGGTTATCAGCTGCAATGTTCATATCTCTCTCTCTCTCTCTCTCTCTCTCTCTCTCTTATTTTTTGAAAGAACAAATGGAAACCAGGACTCGTTCTTCTCCTCTCCTTCAAACTCTCTGAGGCAGAGCAAAGGAACTGACTTGAGTAAGTTCTTGAGTGGGACAAACGTGACAAAAACCCAAACCCTAAAGTGTTTTAGTTAGACAAACCAAGACCGGTAAGTCTTTCCAAGTACTCGGTGCACAGAAACTAACGGCCGATTTACCTAGTTCAGACGGAAATTATGGAACTTTAAAGGGCTAGCCAACCTTGGGACCTGGTACTCTGAGAACTGCAAGTGGAGAAGGGAAGTGAGGTACAATGGACATTTCTGTAAAAGAGCTTTATATATACAGAGCTTTTATATATCTTTAAACATGAGCCAATGTCAGGCCCTTCTACAAGACAGGGATGGCCATCCTACAGACTGATACAAGGTACAATGATGAGTATGAAACCCATCAGCAGTTATAAAACGGATTGCACAATGGTACATTGAATCCAATGATTTTAATGTGGTAGTGGATGCTTGCATATAATGTCAATTATATCTCCACATTCAATAACTGAACTGCCTGAACAATTTCCTTCCTATCCTCCATAGTGAAGCAGGACCTATTCCTGTACAGGAATCCAACTTTCATTTATATTTATTTGGTTATCTACAGTATAGGTGTTTTAAAAGACAATTTGTCATCAATCCAGATTACTAGATATGTATAGGATGTGACCCTCTCTATTTGAGCCCTGTTCAGGGTATGGACATGGAAGTCTGTGGAATTTACATTGCAAGCCCTGGAGAACAGCATATATTTTAGGTTGGTAGATAATTTTAAGGGAAAACTCTTATTGTAATTTCACTGTTAGGTGTACATTCTAGAGGATCATATTGCCTAGAACAAAGCACACTGGGTATTGTAGTTCACTATGAATCTAAGGTCATGGCTCAGTAAGATTGAGAAAGAAAAATACTTTAAATCTAGGACAAGACCAACTCTTTCTCAACAGTGTTTGACAGTCACTACTATAAGTGCAATAACAACTGGTTTGAGGAACATCATCATAGAACATCAGACATGGCTGCTAATGGTGTTGTTGAGGGAAAGTATATTTTGTACATTTTAGAGCATTTTTCTCATTCCCTTCCCATTACACTGTCTATCTACGGGGCCTGCCCACATGGTTTCTGTCTATGGTTAGAACAGCCCTTACCTCCCCCCACCACCCCAACCCACCATGCTAAAATAGCATACATTCCAGTCCTTTCCATCTCCCTCTCCCTCTCCCTCTCTCTCTCTCTCTCTCTCTCTCTCTCTCTCTCTCTCTCTCTATTACAAAATCATGTGACATTGCTAATCACTGTAAATACTTTACAGGCAAGAGCATTGCTATAACAAGGAAATGTTTGAGTATGTAACATCCAGCACTCCGAATCAAGTGATCCAAGCTTTGGTTCTATCACGCCTAGAGTACTGTCCAGTCATATGGTCATCGGCAGCAAAGAAAGATCTTTAAAAGCTCTAAATCACTCAAAACAGGGCTGCTAGATTATCTATTCATTGCTCTATTCATACAAATGTTAACAGAATGCACCATAATCTTTAATGGTTTCCTGTTGAACACAAATACGATTTTATTTTAGGAACATACAATTTTTCAAGAAATCACAGTATTTGTTTGACCAATTAGCGTATACTAGCAACAAACATAACCAGCAAACCAAGCAGGCTAGTTCAGGACATCTGATACCTCTCAGACATATACAGTAACATACAGAGCCATCACTGAATGGAATTCTATATATTTCTCAGGCAAAAACAAAATCTACCTCCAAGAAAACAATACAAGAACATCCAATGCAATCGACCATCTGATTGGACAGATACTAATCCCACTGAATGTTTAATGTATTACTTGTCAGGTATTTTGTCTTACGTCTAAATGTTTGTAATGTCTTAAGGTCAACGTAATTGTTTGTTATGTCTTTTTAGTTCTGTGATGGACCTCAGGAAGATCCTAATAAAAATTAAATTCTCTCTCTCCTGTCTCTGCCTGCCTGCCTGCCTCCCTTCTCTCCTCTGCTCCATCAATCCCCTGAACCATCTCTCCTCCTCTTGTTTGTCTCTCCATGTTTCTCACTTCTGTTTTCATCCCATATAATTCAAATGATCATTCTCATTCTATGTTTTATCCTACCTGGTCCCCTATTCCCTCTCACAAACTGCAACTAACTACCTTGCATCCATCTTTCTCTCATGAGCCTATACCCCTTTCTGGCACTCTCTCCTAGTGCTCTGTCTTTCCTTTTGATTTCCTCTTTCTTTTCTCTTTACCCGGGCCTTCTCTCTTTTACCTCCTGTCCATTTCTCCTTCTCTCTTTTCTCTTTTCTCTCTCTCTCTCTCTCTCCCTCCATCCTCTCTCTCTCTTCCCCTTTCTATCCCTCCCCCTATCCCCTGTGGTGTTGCACTCCCACCCACTCACTGACACTGACACACAGGGATGTCTGTGTGTGTGCAGACAGTGCCGCTCTCCTTTGCCACAGACTGGGTGACTTCACCGGGAAAAAATTCGCTCCTCTCTCACTCCCTCTCGTTCTCTCTCCCCCAGAGCCTCTGCCCTCCTCTCCTCTACTCCATCCTCTCCACTCCGCATGGGTCTCACACTCCTACTGACTGTGCTTTCTTTAGCTCTGAAAGTCCTCAGCAATCGGTGCGAAGAGAGCAAGGTTCTATGTCCACAATAGCTATCTCAAATACAAACGTTAGACTGTTTGTATGTCATGGAAAAAACATGTAATCCTGAATAATGCATCTGAAAATCATCATTTCAAAAATACAACACAAACAACACACATAAATATAGGCAAGACAAACTAGTTCTGCATTGAAAACAACACAAGGCTCTGCCTTTCCAGTGACATATGAGGACATCACTATGGGTCACAGACTCTTCCTTGTCATGTTTATGTGTGTGTATGTATGTGTATGTGTGTCAGGGGCCCTACGCCCTCCTCTTGTCTCAAGTGCAGCGTAACCTCCCCCACTCCCCTTGTCATTACAGGGCCAGCGACCCGGTCCCTCAACCGGCGACCCGTCAGTCTCCACGGTCAAGGTAATATCCACCATTTTACACACCTTTAGAACTTGACAGATTAGGAGGCGAACATTTCAGGAGGCAAAGCCCAGACGAATGAGGAGATCGATGGTACATTGGTGGTAGTAGTAGGCTCCGTCCCCATACTGTGTCGGGGGGGATATCCACTCTCCTTTTCACGTTGTTTGTCATTATTTAGACAGATTTATAGTAATGGGGAGATAGATGAAGGGGGACATGGAAAGAGTAAGTGAAGGGGTTCGAACCCCACTGCCAGTGGCGATTCATAAACCAAAAATGGCAGGACTATTGTACCTATTTCTGGCACCAGACACTTTTTCATGTTCATCTTTGCTTTTGCGTATCTCTGTTAATTGTTGATTGTGACAGTGACACCACAAGTTATCATATTGTTTGTTGTTCTTTTGTTATTGTCAACATTTCTTTTCCTTCCGGATCGTAAACAGGCAACGTTTTAGTCCTCCTTTGGATTAAAGGCAACAGATTACTCCAGTAGCTGTTTCATCTACCCCCACACAACCACACTCATCCATCCTCCCTCCCACCCACCCACCCACCCATCCACAAACACAAACACAAACACAAGCACACCACACAAAAACAAACACACACACACACACACACACACACACACACACACACACACACACACACACACACACACACACACACACACACACACACACACACACACACACACACACAGGCATCCACCCCCCCGCCCCACCCCACCCCCAGACACAGACAACCCCCCACGCTGGAATGATCTGTATGAGTGTGTGGCGGGGAGTGTGTGGGGCTGGGGGATTGTGGCGTCTGATTGTCCATCACTGAGTCAGATCCATGCGGTGAACTTCTGACATGGCTGACATGAGTGGGCCCTAGAAAAACGCATTCTCCTCTCTCGCTTCGCTAGGACAACGCCTCGAGGAGGTCTGTGAGGTTTTTCCCCTTTTGTGACGTTAGATAGTAAAAACACTTAAATAACACTATTGGTTCCTACCAAAAATATCTGTTCATATGTTTTGCTTTGCTGTTCTATCCAAGCACCTCAAGTCATTGCATCCAGTGGGATATTGTGCTGTCGGGTGTGGTGCTATGAAAAATTTGAACTGGTTAAACAAATGGGTGTTCAAGAAAAATAAGCTTTTGTTCTATACGTATTGTGAAATTGGATTCATTGGATTGGATTCATCTTAAAATCCCACTGAGGACCATTGATCAGGATGTACATTATTTGTTAAAGCACTGTTAGGAGGCCTTTTCCTCTCCTGTGGCCACCTGCCCATAGTCTACAATTGGAACTAAAGGGAATTCTAAACTGTATTCCTGCTTAGGATCGCTTGATCAACCCAATTAAACAAGCAACAAGATAGAATTGGTCCATTAAGGGCTTAGCCATTTCAAAAATATATACCTTGAGTGCCTGACCTAAAGTACCCTTCTGCAGTACAGTGTGAAGACCACCGCCCTGGCTAGTGGTGTGTGTGTGTGTGTGTGTGTGTGTGTATGTGTATATATTGCTATTTGTGTATATGTGGGACAATAGTGTACGGCATTGTTGCTCCCATGACCCTGCCTGTGCATAGAAATATGTATATCTTGACAGAGTCCAGTATGTCAGGACCTCAGAGACAAAGTGAGGGAGACAGCTGGGGTCACCCAGGTGTGGCACCCTGGGAGAGGGGAAGGAGTCAGGGAGACATTTTGTCTCGATCTATTGGCCCAGATGTTGTTCAGTATTAGACTTGCTTAGTGGTTCCAGACTTCGTTAACCAACCAACCAATGACATAAGAAATAATACCACCACTTTTTAAAGTAATACCACCACTTCTGAGTCGTTTAATGCAAAGAAAAAGAGAAAGTCCAGTTGGATGACTAAATACTAAAGTAAATTACATTACAATACTGTGGGTAAATTAAAACAATACAATCAATATATATGATACTATATTCCACCTAAATCTACTATGGCCCTGAATCTACTTTTAACGATGTTCAGACAAATGGATTTGCTCTGAAAATGGAAGACATGGAGATTCCAGCTAGATGAACAGTCCTCTTGAATTACTGTATTCTTTAAGAGTTTTCTAGGTGAAACCACATTTTTCATTTTCCTCTCCCTTCTACATCCTCGACTCTCACATTTCATTAATTTTCCATGCACCCCCCCAACGACACAAATCCTGGCCTATCCAGCCAAGTGAAATTGGCCTGAGCTGACATGATAGTGTTCAGGTGGCCCTCTAAACTTCCAAACACTTCATGGTGGTTTTTTTCTCCCTACATCTCCTTCACTCTCCCCTGTATATTGTTTGTCCTAATCTTGGACTTGCTCTCTTCTCTCTTTGTCTCCCTCCCTCACTTTCTCCTCCTCTCTCATCCAATCAATTGCTTTAATGGAATCTTAAGTGTTCCCATTCCAGTGTTGCTAAAACATAAACACATAACAAGAATGGACAGCTGATCAGAACATTAACCAATACAAAACTATCAAATAATACACATTGTATTCGATTGGAATAAACAAGTATCAGTCATATTAAAGGGCCAATCTTTATTTGGGACATACATTTTTTGGACTTAAATTAATGATATATAGCCATTGATTCTTCAAGAGTTAATGTCTGCATCTCTGTGTGTCTGTATCTGTGCTCATATGATATCTATAACCAGAAACAACACATAACCCCTTCACCCTTGAGATTGTGTCCAGATTGTAGTTCCCCCACCTTGTTATCTGATAGATTGGGTGGAAAAGTCACCATCTTGCTTATACCTATCCAATCTTTTAAAGGGATAGTTCACCCAAATTACAAAATGACATACTTGATACCTTATCCTAACCGCTGATAGCATTTTTAACCAAAACACAATGGGTCAGTATACCGTAAATTACCATGAAATTGCATGCTCAGATCATCCCAAATGCTTTGAAAAGACCTAATGACCTTGATGATTGAGGCATGACATTTCAAACACGCAAATTTAGGATACATTGTCTTCCATTAGCTTTTGTTTAAACATGCTATCTGTTAGTGCTTAGTGACAGTGCCAAGACATGTT
Source organism: Argentina silus (assembly GCF_951799395.1). Lineage (NCBI taxonomy): Eukaryota > Metazoa > Chordata > Actinopteri > Argentiniformes > Argentinidae > Argentina > Argentina silus. The sequence continues at coordinate 19,067,102 of NC_139659.1, read as the reverse complement.
TTTGTCCATAGGCTCCTTTCAGGGTAAGGAACCAAATATGTATTTTGTAATTTGGGTGAACTATCCCTTTAAGATCCTCTAATATCTCTGTCTAGAGCGTAGGTTTTTTGGGGATGTTTCCGGACAGGACCACAGTCCCCACAGTCCCTCACCCTCAACCCAAACTGCCCTTTACAACTATAACTCCACCTATAGTACTGTTACATACATACTTTGTTGTTATTTCACTGTGTAATAATTTACTGTGTAATGAAATACACTTGAAATGCTCTTGAAATAAAGTTTGATTTGACTCACACCCACGTCTCTCTCTACATTCTCTTTCTCACTCCTCAATTCTCCTTCAGTCTTTCTTTTGTATTTTCCTTCTCTTCAAATCTGGTTTTCTCTTTCTTTTCACTCTATTTCTTCTCCCTTCTCTATCTTTCTCCCTATTTCATTCTACTTCCCTGTCTGCACTCTGTGTGGAGTTCAGTCAGAACTCAACATTTGGAATCACTTCTGGTCCAGGGCGTCTTTCTCCCTCTCTCTCACACACACACACGCATGCATGCACACACACACACACACACACACACACACACACACACACACACGCACACACACACATGCACGCACACATGTGCACGCGCACACACAGAGAAACACTCTGTGCTTTTTTTTCTGCAAGCACAGGCTGTTCTCTCCCACTCCCTTTCTCCTTCCCTCCCTCCGTTTTTCTCTCTCTCTCTCTCTCCCTCGCTACCACCACCACCACAGTTCTGTTTGTGAGTCACAGAGTCCCTGACAACCAGACCATGTAGCCAGGCTACGTGCTGCTCCATTCCAATGGCTAATCTGGGAACATCACTCTGGCTAGCATCTGTTTGTACCCTCGTCCCTGTATATATAGAATGACAAGATCCACATCGTCTCCAAAATATCTATTAAGGATTACTACTTATACTAACCTAGGAATCTTACTGCAAGTATGGCAGTATCTATAATAGCACTGATATACTGCAACTTTCCCACTCCACCTATCTCTATTGAATGAAGAACTACAGTCTAAGATACTTGTATCTTATCTATTGAATTGTTACTGGCCACTTTAACTTTATTAAAAATTCACATGCAGGAATCGAAATGTGCCTTTTTCTATGACAGCACTCATATACTGTGGTTCTCCCACTCCATAGGATACAGATACAAGATACAATATCCTTTTATTGCCATACAACCGAGGTTGGTCACATTTGTTTTCCATACAGCATGTTGGGGAGCTCTACATGCACTGACATACACTCACTGAACACTTTATTAGGAACACCTGTACACCTTCTCACCTTCCAATCGAACACCTTTGGGATATGGTAGAACGGGAGATTCACAGCTTGAAAGTGCACCTGAAAAATCTGCAGGAATTGCTTGATGCAATCATGTCATCATGGACCAAAATCTCAAATGAATGTTTCCAACATCTTGTGGAATCAATGCCACGAAGGATTGAGGCTGTTTTGAGAGCAAAGGGAGGCCCTACCCAGTATTAGTATAGTGTTCCTAATAAAGTGTTCGGTGAATGTATACAGCAATTAAGTCAAGACAAACAATACAATACAACATTATGCACAGTGAGTGTGTGCGAGTAAGTGCAATAAGTTGTGCATGACCGACAGTTCAAGTACACAACTATCATAATATATAATCTATATATAACAAGAGAGGCAGGAGAGGACAGAAACAAAGCCATCTATATGAGATGAAGCCATGTTTGTTAGTTATTAGCTAGAGGCTTAGTGGTAAATGACCATTATGTAACCTTATACACAAGGCCTATAATCTATTATTGAGCAGTTTATTAGTAAAATATTTGTAATATCTATATTGATATCAATATAGAATTAATATCTTTGTTTTTATAGGGTCTCTGCATAGGAATCAAATACACACTGTGTGGATCAGGTTGTCATTACAAACTGAGCAAATGGAGAGGAACAAAACTGCTCAGGAATGCTACCCTGAGGCCTCGGGAGACTTACAAAAATCAACGGATGAACGGCTGAGAGGAAAAAGACATAATCTCAGTCATTCTACAAAATTGGTCTGTAACCAAGTGGCCAAAAAGAATCCCTTAATGGAAAAAAATCTCACATAATTGTGTTTGCAACAATGAATTCAAGTGACACAGCAAAGAAAGTGGCTGGAAATGTTTATTTGGTTTTACTACGAAGCATTAAGCATTAAGCAAATCCAGCACATGCAATGCCGTTTCTGCACCATCCCTTGTGTGAAGAATAGTGGTAGCTGTATCATGTTATGGGTATGTTTGTCACTGGCAGGGACTGGGGAGTTTGTCAGGATCAAGAGAAAATTATGAAATTTGCTGAGCTGGTAGTGACATCCTAATCCACACAGCGTGTAATTGATTCCTATGCAAACCAGAGACCCGATAAAAACAAAGATATTAATTCCAAAATCACACAACAAAATGTGGGAAAAGTCCAGGGGTGTGAATACTTACTGAAAGCACTGTAGGTATACATGAATGTTACTTAGCTACATAGCGTGGTATCTAATTAGCTTGCTCATTAGCAATTGTAACACATACTGTATGAGCCACCAGTCAACTGTTATGTTAGCTAGGTTACATTGAGCTGCCATTGCTGGCTCCTGTACCACCTTGATCATCCAACCAATTACAACTGACATATACTGAACAGCAGCATGACAGACAATACATACAGTATAATACGACATTATGTACAGTGTGTGTGTGTGTGTGTGAGGTGAAGTAAGACCTGTACAGGTTGCATAGTGCAAAGGTGGGGGTGGGGGAGGTCTTTATGTTATATCCTTGGCAGTTCAGATTGAGTAATAATATACTTATTCCCTGAAAGCTATATCACACTCAAGCAGTTCAGGGGTTGGAGACCAGCCCACAACTTAGTGCTGTAACTACTTGGTTGACACTCAAGCTGGGCTATAAGATTGAGTGGGACTTGACGACCCGTGGGAAGAATGACAACCAAACATGGACAAAATATTTTTCAATCCAACCATATCCAGCTCAGCACCATCACACTAGAAAATGCAGATAATGCCATCAACAGTAAAATAACTTTGAACTACAATACTCTACTCACAACTTACTTGATGTCTATTCCAACTTTCTGTAAAACAGACTAAAAACAAACTCTTAGTCTCTCTCTCTCTCTCTCTTTAACACCCCATTGTTGCATATGGGTTGAAGACCTATCTAATTTGCTGAAGAGAAATGAGAAAAATAGCAATAAAACAGTGTTTCTACTGCCTAGTTTTCAGCAATGCCTTTGAAATAACAACCCCTTCTCTGCTATACTCAATCACACACTGGCGCACACACACACACACACAAACTGACACACACACACAACTGCATCTCTCTCTCTCTCCCCCTCCCTCCCTCTCTCTTTCTCTCTTCACCTCCTCCTCGCTCGGCTTCTATAATTCAAATCCTGTCAGGCTTGTTCCAGACTGCTGGCGCCAGCCTCTCTCTCCAGGAAAAAAAAAAGAGGGAGAGAGAAAAAAAAAGATGAAAAAAAAAAGCTCTTTGAGAGACAAAGCCGATGGAGC
>NC_139659.1:19051467-19063311 GCF_951799395.1 Argentina silus | reverse complement strand
CAGCCATCAACGTTCCAAGGGATATAAATAGCCACATGCACAAAACCATCTATTTTGGGCTAATGAGAGAGCCAGTCATGTGACGCAAACACAGAGAAATGACAGCCGGCATCCAAGAAACATGAACAGAGATTCAAGGTTTTCCCAGGACGGGGGTAGGCAACAGAGGCTGCAGAGTGTGTAGTCCTTTGTTCAAGCCCGGCTTTAACACTCCAGACCCAACTAATAATCAAATCATGGTCGCTTAGACCCATATCAGTTAAGTCAGGTATACTGTATTGCCCACCCGAGATGAAGGATGGAGAAGCTCCTAAGCACTGGCCTAAAGTCAGTTGTGTCTGACATCCTAAGGATCAAGGTTAGGATTTGGGTAGGATAAACTGATCCTAAAACTGATCTCAGGAGGCAGCTTCTCAAAGGCATTACGGCATACCACTATAAAATAAATATCCATGGTTGTACCTGCAGTATTTGGGAAGAGTAGTGTACCATATAAGACATGTATATCTCATAATGTCTTGGGCCAAACTACTGTACACATGAAATCAGGCTCTCCTGTGGCCATGAGTTAAAATTGCAAAAAAAATTTTTTACTGGCTAGCTTCTATCACAAAACGGGCTATCCAGACCATTGAGAAAACAACCAGACATGTCAGCTTAACAAGTAATAATCAGTATTTGCTACAGATAGTTTTGATTTGCCTACTTTCTGTAACAAACTACTATTTGGCAACAGAGTGAGAGAAATCTATATGCTAATACTATAGCCAATCGAAACATTGATCTTATCGTTATTTATGATGAGGTAGATGGAGAGAATTAGACCTCTAAAATTAGAAAATGTTGCTTGACCCTCCCTCAAGCAAAATACGTTTTCACATAACCCTCCTTGAAAACGTGACCCTCCCTCTACAAAAAGACCCTCCCCTCGACTGTTCCTACAAAAAATCACATAATCCTCCCCAGTCTGAAATTGGAAACGCATGACCCTCCCCTTAATCCCTCCATGTACTCATCATAAATAACGTAAAAAGTGCTTCCTAAAATGTAGTGTCCTACCCGATACTCGGTTTGCATTCAAGCATGTAGTTACTGCCTGGGGTGTTCTAGGGGAGTGGACTTACTGATTTGACTTACTTACTTACTGACTTACTGATACAGTCTCTGGTGACTGCCTCTTCAAATATGCACGCATGCAGAAACACAACAGTTAATGTCAAACACTGCAAGTCCATTTTGGGGAGTTATATTATTATTAGGGAGGATGTTGTTGTTTGGAACTTCTAACTGAATTTTGCCCCTGTGGCCAGAGGTGGCAAATTTCCAACAAACTTGCCCCTGCTCCTTTAAATAAAGTGGGGCAATATGGGCACAGGTGACTGAATTGACAATTTTGTTATTTTTAATACCGGGGTAGACGCACCGTCGTTGGATAGTGACCTGATCATCATGTTTGGGTACCAAAAGTCACATGTAAATGCAAGGTGTACACAAGGCCTTTAAGAAGCTTCATAAACCCCATATAAGGGCTACATAGATTTGCAAATCATCAGTAAATGTCATAAGGGATAGCAAAAAGTGTATATATTTGGCAAAGCACAAAGTTGTAAGGACCTGTTATATCTGCCTCTATAGTATAGCATTTATGAAGCCTCTATGTAGGCTTTATAAAGGTTTTATGATGACTCCATTAAGCCTTTTTAAGACTGAAGTCTTAGTGAATTACTGTACTTCACTCAAAGTGTGACAGGAATGTGTAGAAAACTCCCATATGCAGCTTCTGAGGGATTTTAGAGATCTATTTTAATCTGTACACTTTGCAGTGTGAGAAGCAGACATCAGTAGGCTCCGTATTTCTGCCTACACCATGGCTAGGTTGGTTGCTTCACTTTCATAGGGGTCAGAGTGACCCCCCTCCCCCCTTTTTTATGTTGATTTCGCTAAGCGCAGCAAAGCTCCCCACAGATAGAGTTGACGGACACTATCTCCTCCTCCTCCTCCTCCTCCTCCTCCCGTTGTTCTCCAGACCTGATCAGCAGGGCGGGATCCAACACCGCGGGCACGCGCCACAGCTTCTGGGGTAATTGGAACATAATGGAACATTTTCGGTGGCAAAGCCAGCCCTATTGCCCTCCTCACCTCACGGACCTCACAAAGAATGGCCCCTTCGTCATCTCAAATACCACAGATGTTGGGACACCTTCGCCTTGCTTCACTACCTCCAACACCCCTCGCCCCCCTTCCCACCCTCCATCTTTGATTTTTCTCATCTCCACCATCTGATTGATTGCCCTGGTGATCCCTTGTACAAATACATCGCAGGTAACTACCTCCACTAGGCCATAACCTAAAAGGTTCCAGTTGAGCTTTGATATTTGTCTTTTTTCCGAACAGCTCTAGAGAAATATATATATATATAATAGCTTTTCATGAAGATCACAAGCTGACCAGCCAGGAACTATTTCATTCCTTAAAGGCGCAATCTGGGATTTATGAAACAACAAAGCGGTCACCCCGCCACCTTTGGATGGGGTTGGAGAAATGTGACCTCTCTCAAATTCAAAGACAGAGCTATGGAAGCAAGGACTGACCATCCATGAGATCAAAATGATAGTTTTAACCATTTTTTGAAGCTATACAGTGTTTGATTACAATTACATTGTTTACAAACAATGGAGTAAAATAAGTTTATATTTTGGGTTATGATTGGCGGTTGAAGACAGATGAAATAAGCTCTGTCATGAGGCATTTATAAGTTTGATTTTTCAATAATCAATGACTATATATCATTAATTAAAAAGTCAAAAAATGTATGTACAGAACCAATCCCAGACTGTTCCATTAATGTTAGATTGGGGGCTTACGCCAAGAAGACACTACTGCATGCAATTTCACCCACCAATTTACCACGAGCGAGTACCCACGACTGAATTTACCGACTGTAAACGCATGTCATCTGCGGTGAACTTGACGCCTTGACTAAGTAGTAGTATGAGTTGGTCAACGACAGGAAGAGAAGAGACAATCACATCCCATTTAATTCTGACATGTCCAAGAATTTCCTGGTTGTGGCTCCTTTCTACTTGTACAGCCCCTGCTGTCCTTGCCTGGATATAATGTCCAAATTCTCCTTATGTTTTTTTTTAGTATTTTTCTCTGTTTATAAGAAGACTATGGCTACAGCTGAAATGTCTTACTGTTTCGTGACCATTTCTGTCGTTGTCCTGGCAATAACAAACATTGAATGAGAGGGTGAGAGGGGACATTGTCACATCGCCCAGTGTGAGAGCTACCATCAGATATGCTCGTGCAGTGTACATTGCATCAAGACAGCGTGAAGTGGAGACTTTGTCTTGTAGTATGAGACACTCATCGGGTTGGAATAATAAAACAAAAATCACACGGTGTCTTTCTGGTTTTAGGTATGCAAGAGGAAAATTCAATTCCACTCAGTAGGCATACAACGCCTCTACAAGCTCCTTGTGTGTGCACCCTTATCTCTTGAGGGTCCCCTGCAGATTTCTGGGCCTTAGTTCCAAATCCTCAACAGCCACCTTGTGTTATGTCACCTAATGGACCTACTTTGTGACTACATAGCACATTCATAGGCATATCTACAACCACAGGTTAATCTGACATAAGTACTCAATGTCAACCTGCAGTTGTTGGCAGGAACAGTTATGAATGTGTATGCAAGGCTTATACAGTACAGTAGGATGACCATATTTGGAGACTGTCAAAGGCATGGGTCTGTCCTGTTCTCTATGTCATGCACCCAATGTCATACAAATGAACTTGACACGGCCAATCCCAGTAATTCTCCATCCCCTATCACCCACCAGTGCATGTACCAAAACAGCCTGTCCAGCCTGAATCTGGATAGGCCTCATGACTTGGAGGAGGTGGGCGTGTACTCTACAAATTGGCGACCCCAAACCAAATCTGGCAACCCAAATGTAATCGGGCGAGCCTGACGTTGTTGGTGGGGGTATGTGTGTCTGTCCCTATCTCCCCTTATCCTTATCTATTTCTCTTTCTTTTAAATTGCCTTTTACATGAGGGGGCGCAGCTGAGCCCCCCTCCCTCCCTGAAGGGACCCCATTTCAGACTGGTCACTCAAGCCCTCAGTCAATCAGCCAAGCCACTGGGGACCCTCCCCCTTCCACACCGGTTTAGGCAGAGCAGGCGGGACGGAGGCAGTGGGCAGAGGACACAGACAGGCCCAGACACACAGAGCGTCTCTGACCCCGCTAGCACGAGACATGGAGGGAGAGAGAGAGAGAGAGAGAGAGAGAGAGAGAGAGAGAGAGAGAGAGACTAGACCACCAACTGAGGGTTCTACCACTCCCATGTCTACTCATTGAATTATTGAATAGTAATGGTAGGAATACCAGTAAGTAGTAAATAACAGGTAAGTACTGGCTTATACCTGTGAAATAAAGCATTGCAAACCAGATCCTCCAATCTTCCTTACCTCTAATCCTCTCTCTCTCTCTAGATATATATATATATATCTAGAGTATCTATCTAAAATGGTCTATTCTTGTATTCTGTCCATGTCTCTCTTTCTGTCTCTATTTCACCCTTCTTCTCAATCTGTTTGTTCCTCAACCATCCCTTCTGTTTTTTCTCTGTCTTTCTAAATCAAGTCCATAAGCCCATACACTACATTCTCATGGCATGCCCTATCCCATACATTTTCATATACCCCTATTTTTATTGTGTTTTTCACCATCACCCTTTTGCTGGGGGTGGGGGATAGATTGCAGCCATATTTGTAGCTGCTCCCCTGGCCTCTCCACCCACTCGAAATAACTTGCAGGCTCCTGTCTGGATTTGAAGGGGAGAAACAGCTGCTCAGACATAACACTGTGCCCAGACTCGATGCATGGATGTTTTGCGTCTTTTGTGGCTTCAAAATCAATCTACACTCATAGGTTCACACACACGCAGGCACACACATGCACCCACGCACACACATGCATATACACACACACACACACACACACTAGAATCAAATGTGTAGGTGTCTCAGACTGTGATGTTCAATTTTTCCTAAGATATACAGGCAGTCCATGCAGTAACTGCAATGGAACCATGCAAGAGAATAACTAGTACATTTGTTAACACTTTGATGTCAAGACCTTGACTAAGGACATCATAACATGCTTTATTAGAGCAACTTCCTTTGTATGTCTGTTCCGTATTGACCAGATCAGTCCCTCAATATATAGTCTCCGCTCCCACTCACAACTATCATTATCTGTTCTCAAGGCTAGAACTGATACAGGGAAAATATCCTTTTCACATAATACCCCTTCGTCCTGGAAAACGCTTCAAAAGATTTCAAAGGTGGAGAAGCTAGTATCCTTGCCTGTTTCGCAAGACTCAAGAAAATGTTGAGAATGTGTTGTTGTTTTTAATCCTCAAATGCATTACTAACGCTTGCCTTTTATGTGTATTGTGTATCTTTGTAACACGTGTCATACCTCCCTGCTTCGTCTTCTTGTCAGGTAACCTACGCAAAAAACCTTCTAACCTCAGTGGGTCTTACCTGGTTAAATAAAGGTTAAAAAAAATAATATAAAAATCATAACTAGTTTTCATAACCTTGAAATTGCACTACAAACATTTATAAAAGCATATCGTCATGTCGTCAGATTGATTAAGAATACGTAGTGTGGACGAAGTCAAGTATAGGAGCAGCGTTCCTACCATGCGTCCTTGGCAACCACCATCACTTGCACATACAAGAGTATAGAACATCTCCCATAGAAAGCCATTGATTTGAGTGCTGCATTAACAGGCTCAAAGTGGAATGATTTCAGTTAATCATTTATTCCATCTATTAGGACGTAATACTGGAGGGTTGCTTTGTGTAGACTGTATGTCATGTAAGATAATTAACTACATTTCACCCCTTTTTATTTGAAATTATGAAGCTAAAGGCCATTACTGTATAGCTATGGGATTCGTACACTGACACTGATGGCTGTGTGACTTGGACTGCAGTCCAATCCCTGAAAATGTGTCAGCTACTGTGGCAATCGCACAGGCAGCTAGCTTAACTAGGATCCATAGGATGCAAATGTATTCAAACTTTTCAAGTTTCTTCCCCTTAAGGAGCTTCTGTTTTGGTCAGGAGGTAGCAGATGTAGACTTCCTGTTGAGGTGAAAGATGTATTTCCTGTTATCTCTTGTGCTCTTCCTTGTAGCTTCTCTGGATCATTGCAACCTTCAAGGTTTCAGCTTTTAAAGACAAAGAATCTCAAAGAACAGTGCAGCCAACAGTAAACATTTAACATCATCCGCTTAAAACTTAAAGTTGAACTTAAGGCAGAGAAAGAGCCTAGGCAATGGAGGTATCTATCTTTTTTTTTTTTTTTTTAACAGTTTATTCGATTTTTATGAAGTGTTATACTGCCTTATAAAAATTATAGTACCCAAATGATGCAACGATGTCTAACCCAAAGTTGTATGTATTAGATTTTTGTGAAACTGTCTCATGTTTGTCATAACCCTTAATAATGCTCAATGACTGCATGCACTGTAAGATGCAGTGCATGTTTATAAAAGTGAGTGCCTCAAGTAACGCTTCAGAATTGAAGGACTCACAGGAACCATATATAGTTATAAGAAGACACTCTGTATTAGACTCTTATACTAATTTCACCATCTTTGCTGAATGTTGTTCCTTTGAAGGTAAGGACTGCACATCATGAGTTGTTTTCATAAGCAAATAAAAGACCTATCCGACGAGACTCTTGATTTCACTGTTCTAGCGACTTTCTTTCTATACATTTCTCATTGCTTTCATTTACTGCTTGTTTGATATTACAATTAGCTGGCAGAGTAATTTTAGATTTCTCTGGGAATCACAAACATCGGTGGATAAGAGACTTGGATCTTTGAAAAGCAGCACTTGAAAGCAGCTCTTGTGGAAAAAATAAGATGTTTTCCACATTCAAGATAGCGAGGTTATGAATTATTCTGCTTGTTGTCTATTGCTGTAACGAAGAAATAAATAAACACAAGAGCTCATTTGTGACCTGAAGCTGATTTAATTCATATTCTTCTCTCATATCCGCCTTTCCTCCCAAATCACTAACACACTCTAAATGTTGCCAATCTGAGAACTCATAACTGTTTTTAAAAGGGCGCGCAAATTAACTGAAGAAAGTCTGGTTTCATTCAAATGGTAAAGCACCGACTGAAACAAAGCTGGAACCTTGGGAGCAGACTGCTTGCTATGGCTCTCTTTTTTTCTTTCTCTCTGCCTCTCCCTCCCTTTCTCCCTCCCCCAGTTAGCTGGAGAGACAGGGGGAGAGGGGGGGGAGGGGGAATACAGAAAAACGCAGCTACACAAAGGCAGTGCTAGCTTTCCATCGTTGGCTTACTAATCGGCCTCTTTGTTGTGCTCGATGCATGCCTGTCGCTGTCACATGACCACGTTTCCATGGCGACCGGGGTCTGAGTAATCATTTGCGCAATGACCTTTATTCCCCAGAGGGAAGGGGAGGGGGAGGTTAGAATGAAAGCGGAGCCAGCAAAAGCAGAGAGAGAAGGAGAGAGAGGGAGGGAGGGAGGGAGGGGGAGTGGGGGAGAGGGAGGAGGGCTGGTGAGCATCAGAGCGAGGCAGTGGGGACCCAGACAAAAAAAAAGGAAAAAAATAAAACTGATTTTCTCTCTCTCTCAGCAGCACTGTAAAGAATCTGTTGGGCTTGGTTAGATAACGGACGGAGCTCGCTACGAAAGAGAGAGGGAGAGAAAACGCGAGGGGAAGAAAGAAGGGATGCAGTGAAAGATAGCAAAATATAGAAAGACTAACCATGGGATGGGATGGCAAAAAGGGGGGTTTTGCACCCTTGGTCCAAGGGAGGGAGCGCTTGAGAGAAAATAAGGAAAGAAATGAGAAAGAGAGACTGAGACTTACGAAACCACCACACCCTTCTGTGCCTGGAAAAGTGGCTCCCTTGGCAACAAGCTCTCTCCCTTTCGCCTCAGTGAGAGATGCACCCTGGGAAATGGACTCATGGACACATCTCCTGCAGTTTACCCACCCTATAGACTAGGCCAGTGTAGCCCCAAAACAACGGTGTTGTGAACATCAAACTAACATAAATAATGTATTCAAAAGAAAGCCTACGCTGTCCGATCAATGCCACCTTTCCCCACGTAAAGGCACCGACTATTTCAACACTAAGGTGACCTTTTGTTGATTGCTGTGTTAAAGGTAAAACGTTCTATCCGATATAGAATATCCTATCAGTTTAGTGTCCTCCGGAGTGAAGCCTCTCTAGAAGTATGTCTGGCAAAACTTTTCCAAGGCCTATTTAAAAACCTGTTTGAGAACGGCATATCTTCGCAGAGAAAAATGTTAAAAACACACAACCACGTCTGTGACCAGCTTAAGACAGGAACCAAGAGGGTGAGATACCACCGCCAAGCCCTCTGGATCCAATTAAGGAAATGCCCCACCCACAGCCAACTCTTGCACCAGACCTCAGTCTTAACTTACTCCAAATCCTTGGTTCACACAGCTAGCGATTTTACATTGAGAAATAATCAAGCTTCTACTTGAAAGTGTTCCTTTCGGGCGACACAATGTAGGTGTTTGACAACTCAGCCGCTAGCTAGCCTAACATTCTCTCCCCCTATTGATTGACCACCAAAGTTGCAGTGTAATTATTTTCTTGCATAAAATAGAGCTGGTTCCTATTCTGGTTGGGTCGCCCAACTGTCAAATCGCATGTCTTGAAATGTCGCCGACTTTGAAAATGACTGATTTCCGGCAGTTTCATCACAAATAATATGCTATATATACAGGATATTTAGGGAAGATAGCATTGAGTAAATAGGGTAGTTTGGTACTACCTTTCCATGGTGTCCATAAAACATGCAAATATACAGCAGTATGTACATTTTAGAAAAAGCACACTGTAAGCTAAGGAAGACTTGAGAAGAATTCCACTGAAAGGTCATCATTTGAGTTGTTGGACCTCAACTCACCTGAAGTTCAATTGAGTTATTTTAAATCACTCAACCCATTTATGTTTTGTAGTTGTTGTGAATATTTTATGACCAATTATGTTTTCTGATGGAAGCTCTCCTTTTTCACCATTGAATTGACTGTTTGTTTTCTGTCATCAGCCATTGTTCAAACCTGAACAATGTCTCCTCTGGGTTTTGGTTGGAATATAGCAGGAGTAAAGCTATGTGTATGTTAGAGTCAATTATAATCATATCACGTATTTTCAGGGACAAAATATGAAAAGTGCTTTTATGGTGAGATGTTAGACAGTATGGATGGGCTATACAACTGGAGGTTAGAGAAGAGAGAGTCTGATGGAAGCTAGATGCACAGAGGTATGGTAATGTGAGCGGTCCTCGTACACAGAAGCTTGGGAGCAGCCCAAGGTGTGGCCCAGCCTAGGGCAAGGACAACTTCACCCAGAAGAGAGAACAATAAGCCACCCCCACCCCCAACACACACACACAAACACACACCACCCCCAGAATACCTCAGAGACAGACAGCCACCCAGCTGATCCCCCCCTCTTACCATCTGCACCACCTCCCCATAGCCCAATGACACACACACACACACACACACACACACACACACACACACACACATACACACACACACACACACACACACACACACACACACACACACACACACACATACACACACACACACATACACACACACACACACACACACACACACACACACACACACACACACACAATCAACGCACATTGATGCCCACACTGACACCATCACAAACAATGCTTCCGTAAAAACAAGATATACACTCTGTTTCATACAACCATAACTCTGACCAAACAACACAGGCAAACATATGCACCTCTTTTGACCCTCTTCACACCAAAACAATAACACACACACACACACACACACGCTCGCGCGCACACACACACACACACACACACACACACACACACACACACACACACACACACACACACACACACACATACGTGCAATCTTCCATGTTTCCACTCTGCAGCCTGGCTGTCTGATATGGTGCACAAACAGACCAGCCAGAATGGTCGGTAAATGAGAAAAAAACAAACACAAGGGGAGGAATATGGCCCAAGAGGCGGTGCGGTGAGGTGGTTGATGGGGTCGGAGAGACAGTTAATCACAGAAATGGTTCCGTTAGCCACGACAGCTAAATCAGCACTGTGGCACATGGTACTGCTAGCCGCGACTGATGATCCAGCCTATGATGTCACCCACTCATCACAGTATCTGGGTGGGGGCTTGAGAGGAGCTTCTCCACGCGTTTGCTCAGGTTAATATATGTACATCTATTCTTCCCCCCATCCGACCACAGTCAGGGTCTCAGGGGAGTCTGACATACATTACGGAAACCCGTTGTGTAGTATCAGGTTTGAGGGCTTTGTTTTGCAGTGAGGCCTCAGGGTCAAGAGATTGTTTTTTTTTATATACATGTCAACAGAGTTGGAGTTGACACTTTATAAATGTTGTTTGTAGGTAGCTCCTTATGCAGTATGTATCTGTATTGCTATACAAGTGCTACCTATTGTACATCCTCAAAATGTTTACCCAATATATAGACTATACAATGGTAAATGCAAGGATTTAAAAAAAACAAGTCAAGCATACAATGAAACAACACATTTTAGTAAGAGGGGGATATGAGACATTGAGTAGTGTGTATTGTATCTACAAAAAAAATTCAAAATGTCCGCCAAAGCAAACCCATACGTAACACAAGGCAACACTGGAGGAGAAGTGTTTCAATGGCCATATTGTCTAAAAGGGCGACAGTGGAAGTCCAGCATATTACCAGAAACAACGAAGAAGCTAATTTCTTGAAGATACCGTCTCCCAAAAGCAATCTCTCTGGCCACAGCTGTGATTTCAGTGCGATTTTGCCGAGACTTAAGCGCGTTGTTAGTGTCGCCTCTCTCCTCTTATCAGTTTACTCCCTCAGAGAGAGAGAGGGTCACACAGAGATATTCCACAAGCCTCCTTAAAACTCCCCCCTCATGGCGAGAACCTCTGCTGCCAGAATGGCCAGTGTTTGACTTTAAAGGAGGAGAGAGGCTGTGGCGAGGGAGAGCTTGGCGAGGCCTCTTTCGCCACAGGGCAGGGCCTTTGAAGGCCCCCTCAGCCCCTCCAAAGTAGCAGAAGGAGCCCCATTGAAGGCCAGAGAGAGAAAAGAGTCTTCCATTCGGAGGTTCAGACACTCCGGACTGAACACAGAGGCCCCTTTGTGGGAACGAGGAGGCCCTCTTGTTGGATTTTGGGGTCTGTCGGCCCCTCAGCCGGAGACCACTTGGTGGCCACACACAGCCAGGAGAGGGAAAAGGGGAAGGAGGGATGGGAGAAGGGTGGCGAGACAAAGTCACAGACTCCAGTGCCTCAATGACTCATTCCGCCCAGCCGGCTGCTACAAGAGTGGCCCGTTGTGTCTGTGGAGGGGTCGGTTGGTTGGTTCTCCAGTCCAGACACCAATGTCTGGCTCCATGTCGCAGCCCAGCAAGAGCCACTATGGCTGGGTTAGGGGGTTAACTTGTTGTATATCTTTGTTTTGAATAACACTAACAACTTCATTTGTATTTCACTAATGATCCATTAATATCAATTTCATAACATTTTCTCTAATAGGGACATACATGACAAACACACAAACAAACACACAAACTTAATTTAGCCTAAAACAAGAGACCCAGGAGGGAAGAATGCATGTGCAAGCTGTCTCTCCATCTAGAGTGGACCTGAGACAATCACATTTGGGAGGAGGGAAAGACAGAAAGAGAAAGAGAGAGAGGGAGAGGCAGATC
>NC_139659.1:19021467-19046467 GCF_951799395.1 Argentina silus | reverse complement strand
TTCCCGGTAAACAAAAAGTGAGGGCCAGCTATTGACCACTGAATGCCAGCCCAAACTACCCCTTGTCTCCCCTGTTTCTCTTGGAGCCCGGCTGATGGATGAGTATGGATTAACTCCCTTTGCTTTTAAACATTTGTGAGGCTGTTTGGAAAATTATTTAAAAATATTTTTTGTATAATAATCATCTACATAAACTCGTTGAAGCTTTGTCATACATCCTATAAGGGTAACACTTTTATTCGTTGACAAATATTCATAGCAACGTATAGTTGAAGTCACAGCATTTTGAACCTACGTGACAAAGTAATCAGGCACAAAATGCCCATTAGCTGATATAGTCAAAATACAGTACCAGTCAAAAGTTTGGACACACTTTGCCAAGAATGTGCAAAGCTGTCATCAAAGCAAAAGGTGGCTACTTTGAAGAATCTAAAATATAAAACATATTCTGGTTAGTTTAACACCTTTTTGTTTACTACATAATTCCATATGTATTCCTTCATAGTTTTGATGTCTTCAATATTAACCTACAATGTAGAAAATAATAAAAAATAAAGAAAAACCATTAAATGAGAAGGTGTGTCCAAACTTTTGACTGGTACTGTATATTTGTACAATAAGTTCTGTACTGCTATAGTGTATGACTGCATCTACAAGGCCCTGTGAATCTGTATAAGTCGACAGTATATGAGACTACGTACAAACTAATTACTATGAGGTTAAAGTAGAGATTCTCAGCTTTCATTTGAGGGTATTTGTTTAGATATTGGTTTCACCATTTAGAAATGACAACACTTTTTATACATAGCCCCTCTATTTCAGGGCACCAAGAGTAATGGGACAGATTTATATAATGGCCAAATTAGGAACTCTTGTTTAGTATTTGGTCGACAATAACTGCCTGAAGTCTATGACCCGTTGACCCCACCAGACGCTTGGTATCTTGCATCACTGTACTGCAGCCATCTTAAGTTGTTGTTTGTTGTGAGGTATTTTTGCCTAAAGTTAGTCAGTTCTGATGGCAGCTATACACGTCAGGAGAAATGAAATACTTCATAAACTATGAAGCTGGCCACCTTGCATTTATCCTAGGTAATAACCATGTACTTATGCTGTTACCATATATATTTCAAGTTACTCTGTAATTAGGGAACTGAACAGTTCATCCAAATCTAGTGTACGAAGCATTGGATTAGCCTATCTCAGTGTACAGAGAAGCAACAACCTGGGTTGTTGACGCCGAAGGAGGCTTGAGACGGGGACGATGACAGATATGTCGGAGACTTCAGTTAGGCTGTGGAACGGGATTGACGACTCCTAGCCACACCTCTAGACTCTGTTGCCTGTGTGTCATTCTTAGGCTCCATTGTGCTTCCACACATTGACCGGCCTGACATTTGTACGAAGGCACGTGGCCGTTCTCAGCAGGGGGTGGGTCAGGCTCAGGGGTGGCCATTCATCCAATGACAGCATCTCTCTACTGTGACGGACACATTGTGTGTCAAAGAGTGTTCTTCAAATCAAGCGCCAATTAACCAGAGTTGTTACATTCACTTCTATCTGTCACTATAGGACTGTGCATGTGCATATGTGCTCAGCTGGTTCCTTTTGTGTTTTTACGCAATTCAGGTGTGTGTGAGACACCCATTTGCTTACATTAGCTTCACATTGCTTCAAAACCTATTAGATAAATTGCAGCTGAACATCAGCCATTCAATACTATTGGAACAACAACTCTGCAGCGTATTCACTATGGGTTTGAGTGGCTTCTGTGCCTGTTAAACAGTTGCAATAGCCATAATGTCTTTTTTGTCTCATTCATAAACCACACGCAGTGAATGGAAAGCACATCTAACTGCCCTGCCAGAAAAATAGCCACACTGTGCGCCATCGTGACAATGCATATTCAAATTGTGTTGTTTTACATATTTGCGTAACAATGAGTGAATGCTATGCAAATGAGGCTCATTATAGAGAATGTCCAATTCACAAAAGGCATATTTGCCACACGCAGCTTAACGTGGCACTGTTACAATCTTATGTTGAAAACTAACTTCTGTTGAGTCCCCAAAAAGGAACTTGAGGATGATTTTGGTACACTGAAAAATGTTTTTTTCCAATTTTCTGTTTGATGTAATACATTTAGCATTTTTCGCTCCACCGTGACCACTGTGCCTTGAATTGAGTACTTCTCTTTATATTAATATACAGTACCAGTCAAAAGTTTGGACACACCTTCTCATTCAATGGTTTTTCTTTATTTTTATTATTTTCTACATTGTAGGTTAATATTGAAGACATCAAAACTATGAAGGAACACATATGGAATTATGTAGTAAACAAAAAATTGTTAAACAAACCAGAATATGTTTTATATTTTAGATTCTTCAAAGTAGCCACCTTTTGCTTTGATGACAGCTTTGCACACTCTTGGCAAGGTGTGTCCAAACGTTTGACTGGTACTGTATATATTAAATGTTAAACAATAGTTAACTTTTATTTTCAAAACCACATAACAAATGTCCATAATGTGCAGGTTGGAGGAGGTCATTTTTAAATACAGTAGTATTTCAAATAAAACACCCACACAAATAAAGACAAAATATTTGCTTAAAATGTCAAGAATCAATAGTTAAAAGGACAGACAAACTATTAACATAACCTTAAAATGACGGTGTCAGCTATCCCAGAAAGGTATCCCTTGGGGAAGGGTTTATGAAGTGTACAGTATTTTCTGTTCTGTGAGGTTTGGACTGGGTGTTCCTGTTTGCCTAAGGTGTGTGCTCTCCCTCTCTTTCGTACTTCCTCTATTTGCTAAACCAGGGCTTGATGGGAAAGTTACCTCAGCTACAGATGTCCTCTTTGAGTCAATATTGACCTCTGAACTCCATGGAACATAAGCGGCTTCCCACAACATTGGATAGCACCCCTCTCCTCCGGTGAAATGGCTCCCACCAGCACTTTCCGATGGGTGCGCCGTCAGACTAAATGAAGGGTCTGACTTCGCAAGACTAGTGTCTGTGCAACATTTAGAGAGAACACCAAATAGCTCACAAGAGCCGCCACACACCAAGCAACCAGAGCCTCTCTAGAACACAACTCCAACATGAAATCTATTTATTTTCCTAACAATGTTTTTAAGCAGCAGTATTGGAGTTGACTCCCATGCCTCCAATCACCTTTGCTCCTCTGCTGATCCATTACATTGGTGTGTCCCTTCACTGACCAGTTTGTAAAGCCTTAAATTAATCCATCACTCTCCTTCTCCTTCTCCTCTCCTCTCCTCTCCTCTCCTCTCCACCCCCTCCCTGGCAGCTGGCGTGTGTGGTGTATTAGTGTGTTGTGGAACACAGGAAAACACACACACACACACACACACACACACCATTCATATTTCACCGGGCTGAGCAAGGCCTTTTGTCTGAGAAGGGCGGATGGTGGGGGGTATGGGGACCCTGGGCCAGGAGGCAATAAGGAAGAGGTATGGTCCTTTAAATCAGGTCTGCTCAGCCCCTGCTCCCACCTCTGGGAGGGATCCACCGGTAAACGACCTTCTCTGGAGCCATTACTCCCAGCAAGCATTGCAATACCATCAGCCCCAACCCTCCTCCTCTGCTTTCATTGTACCTAAAGAGGAAATGGTACACTGAAAACATTCTTACTTTTTAACCAAGGGAGTTTGTGCTGTTTGTTTGGATGGAGTGTGTGTGTGTGTGTGTGTGTGTGATTGTGATTGTGATTGTGATTATGATTGTGATTGTGTGTGGGTCATTACAAGGTGGAGTAGCATCGGAGTTGAAAATATTTGAAGAAAATGTCCACGCAATTCTGTTTAAGGTCCTTACAAGCCTATACACCTTTAAGCTCTGGCCACACTAGTCCGTTGTATCTGTTAATTACGGATTGAGCCAATGGTTTCTCAATGGGAGTCATCCGTTGACGGACAACGGAGATGACAGGGTCTGTACTGTGCATGTCTGTTTGTCTTTTTTTATGAATAGAAACGTTTGAGGACTTTAACTTTTGACAGTCCGTTCGTCCGTTTAGCCAATTAAACTGTAATGCGTTGTTGAGTTGCGAGCTAGCTTGTATTGTTAAGTTGCTAGGTTCTTTCAAATGTCACGCCCAAAATCCACAGTTCAAATCAGATACTGACATCATGCCTATAGGTTTTTATCCGTTTTCTGATGGACTAGTGTGGCCGGGGCCTCAGACATTGCTGGCAGAATGTTCTAGAGTATTTTAGTGTGTATGACGCTTACAAACAAGAACCTCATCCTTGTCCCAAATCTCTCACTGAGTTTTTGTCTTGAGAAACTACATAAATGAAATGTATAAAAATGACAAAATGCTAAACAATAGCAAAAAAATAAAATATATTTAAAATATTTCAGCAGAATATTTCCTAAATATCTCTTCAGCCTTGACTGTAACATGTTATTGGATGTGAGGCAGTTCAGTCTCTAAGACAACACATTTGCGCACCTCCTCTGCTTCGTCTGTTTGCTTGTGGTTCTGACTTTTTCCCAAAAGTCAGAATTTGCTCACAAACAGTTGTAAACCCCTAGCTTCTGAACGCAGCTCTGCATCTCTATAGCTTTTCCGTAGAGTCTATAGGACTGGGCTTATGGCAGCTCCACTAGATAAAGGGTGCTGGGGCCTCCCTCCCTCAAGCAGGACTGGTGGGGAGGTGTCAGGTGTGTCTTCCTCCCGTGTCTGTGTTTGCACAGCTGGGTCTGACCCTCCCGTCTGGTGCTTTGTGGAGGGGGAGAGAGGAGAGGGGAAAGAGAATGGGAGGTAGGAGGAGGGATAGATTGGACAGGGGGGGCAAACAAAAGGTTGGCCGTTCTGGAGAGAGAGCCCCTGTGTGGGCATAAAGAGGTATTCTGGGGGGAAGGGGGAGGGAGGGAGTAGGGAGGCTGGTGGGCTCTGTCTGACAGTGGACCATAGGGGGAGCTGATTGTGTGTGTGTGTGTGTGTGTGTGTGTGTGTGTGTGTGTGTGTGTGTGTGTGTGTGTGTGTGCGTGCGTGTGTGTGCGTGTGCGTGTGCTTGTGCTTGTGCTTGTGCTTGTGTGTATGTTGATATGATTGCATGTGTGGTATTAATGTTTTGTGAGTGTGCATGTGTGTGTGTGTGTGTGTGTGTGTGTGTGTGTGTGTGTGTGTGTGGTGTGGTGTGGTGTCTGTGAGCGTGTCTGTATGTGTGACAGAGAAGAGGTGGCAGCTGAGAGAGAGGGGCCATCTGAAAGGGGGACCCTCGGCTGGGGGAATGAATATGAATGAGGCCCAGGCCTGTCCTTCCAAAGGCCCCTGACACTGCTCTTAGATGGGATACTCTCTGGCTGAGTGAATTGGAGGCAGGTGGGAGCACACACACACACACACACACACACACACACACACACACACACACACACACACACTGAATGACTTTCAGACAGGGGCTACCACTTGTGTAAATTAAGACCAACACACACACAGGACTGTACCTGGTGGTGAGTGGGGCTGGCGGAGTGTGTGTGTGTGTGTGTGTGTGTGTGTGTGTGTGTGTGTGTGTGTGTGTGTGTGTGTGTGTGTGTGTGTGTGTGTTTGTGTGTCGTGTCCCTGATGGAGGTGAGGGAGGTGTTTAGAGATGGGACAGCCGATGCTCTTTAGGTTATTTATGAGGTTAGGGGCATGGGAGTGTATATGTGGGAGGCATTGGTGTGTGTGTGTGTGTGTGTGTGTGTGTGTGTGTGTGTGTGTGTGTGTGTGTGTGTGTGTGTGTGTGTGTGTGTGTGTGTGTGTGTGTGTATGAATGCATCTGTGAGCATGTGTATGTGGCACTGCAAGTCCGTATCTAAATATATACGTACTTTATTAGGACCACTAATAATACTCATGCTGGGTAGGGCCTCCCTTTGCTCTCAAAACAGCCTCAATTCTTTATGGCCTTGATTCCACAAGATGTGGGAAACATTCCTTTGAGATTCTGGTCCATGATGACATGATTGCATCATGCAATTCCTGCACATTTTTTTTCAGGTGCACTTTCAAGCTGTGAATCTCCCGTTCTACCACCTCCCAAAGTTGCTCTATTGGATTCAGATCCGGTGACTGGGAAGGCCACTGAAGAACACTGAACTAATTGTCATGTTCATGAAACCAGCTTTGCTTTGTGACATGGTGCATTATCATGCTGGATGTAGCCACTAGAAGATGGGTAAATTGTGGCCATGATGGGATGCACATGGTCAGCAACAATATTCAAATTGTGGCATTCAAGCGATGATTGGTTGGCTCAAAATGTGTCAAGAAAACCTTCCCCACACCATTACACCACCTCCACCATGAGAAGGTGTACAGGTGTTCCTAACAAAGTGTTCGGTGAGTGTATATATGTGAGCAAATCAATATGTATAGTGTGTGCATGTACATTGTACATGTAACTGACATATACATCTACATATGCCTATCAATCATTCAATCCCTATCTAAGAAAGAACATCATGGCAGTCCAGTGTTCTGTTATGATACTCTTAGAAAAAAGAGTTCTTCGCCTGTCCCTGTGGGAGAACCACAGCATGTTGGTTCCATGTAGAAGCCGTTTTGGTTCCATTTAAATCCTTCTGTGAAAAGGGTTCAGTCAAGGGACAGTCGAAGAATGCTTTATGGTTCTAGTCAGCACCTTTTTTCTAAAGGCCGATTCATGCTTCATCGACAACAACGCAACCAGGGGTCTGCGTACGTTCGTGAAGGTCGAACTGTCGCGCAACTGTTGCAGAGTAGGTTGCACAGGCGGTCACGCACCTCTCTCGACCTCTCGACGAGCGACCGGTGACTCACCTGCCACGTAGATGTTGCACACCATTGATTGGTTGGTTAGTGAATGGAGACGGAGCTGAAGAAGTTCAGCTCATCAAAGACTGGAAGAAGATTCGGGACAAGTTTGTGCGAATGAAAAGAAAGCTGGAAAGAAAACAAAGAAAAGTGGAGCTGCGGCTGGGAATCAAACAAGGCCCACCTTCTTCGTTATGCTCTCCTGGCTGGAAGTATTCATAAAGCGCCGGTAGACCGAGACAAGCTATCCTGAGGCAAACACAGGCAACCTTTGTTTACTAGCTAGCTAGTTAGCTTTGTTTGTAAACTAGCCACTAGCGTACAGTACAGTCTGACTTCTGCTACCCTACTTTGACTGCAGCTGTTCTCAACCATTGATTATGTAATCGGTAATATGAACACCAAATAACACCACTGCACATAAGCGGCACGTATGCTACGCAGAAGTATGAATTACAGAGTGCTAGCGACAGTGTTGCACAGCGCAAACCGTGTACTAGTTGGACAGTGACGCAGCAGCATGTAGAGGCCTTAAGAGTGTAGATCCTTGAATCTGGAAGAATGGCACTTCCTTCTTTTTTAACAATCCTCTATCTTCTAACCTTCCATTTTGAGCCTTTAGTGAAACTCTCACCATAAGCACTGTGACATAACAATTGTGAATGGCAACATGCAATGTCCGACACCAAATATCATTCCTGCCTACTGTCGATCTCTGAGCTTGTGTAAATCTATTACAGGGTCTGCAATTCTCTTGATGTTTTTTGTGGGGATTTTTGTGTGTCTTTTCTTTGTTATTATCTGATACACTGTTTATGCATCCAAACAGTATATAGAAGGTTGATTTGTACTGATTTGTACTGATTGATTTGACTTTTGAATGACATCATGATGACAATGTATATACAGTATGGCCCAGTTTCCCAGAGACAGATTAAGCCGAGCCCTAGCCTCCATTGAAGATGCATTTTTAGTCTAGGATCAGGCTTAATCTGTGTCCGGGAAACCAGCGCTACATGTTCCACATTATGTACAATAATCTTGATTCAATTAACCTAAACCTCAACCAATGTTTAAAGGTGGTTAGATTGAGTAGCAATGGGAGTAAATTACCTCCTCCCACATCACCCAAGTAGCCACTGTCTGCTCTTCAATCATTACATAGCATCTATCCATCAGTCAATCCCCCAGTTCCTCTATCCATTCTTTCCTCATTCCCTCCTTTTATTCATCCATCTATCCATCTGTCCATTTATCTGTCCCGTCCTTATTTGTGTGAGCTATCCGGCTTGTCATATGTGCTAAGTGGCGGTCACTGAAAGTGTGTGTGTGTGTGTGTGTGTGTGTGTGTGTGTGTGTGTGTGTGTGTGTGTGTGTCTGTATGTATCTGTGTGTGTGTGTGTGTGTGTGTGTGTGTGTGTGTGTGTTTGTGTGTGTGTGTGTGTTTGTGTGTTTGTGTGTGGTACATGGTACAATACGCACACACACAAACACACAAACACACACACACACACAAACACACACACACACACACACACACACACACCCATTCAACCCAATCCCAGTTTGAAGAGCCCCGCAGAGTGAAAGCAGCAATGTGTAGAGGATCCTCAGCCTGTGTGCGTGCCGTGTAACATGTTAGCTCTGCTCCACTCCATGTTAGACATGCACCTCCGGGGGGTGAGACGGACTCCACTCCCCTGACACCCCCTCTCTGCACTCTTCCGCTCCTCTCCAGCAGCCACAGAAACACACACATGGCTGACACACACACACACACACACACACACACACACACACACACACACACACACACACACACGGCTAGGGATAACACACATGTACATACACACACACACACACACACAC
The DNA here is from genome assembly GCF_951799395.1 of Argentina silus. Lineage (NCBI taxonomy): Eukaryota > Metazoa > Chordata > Actinopteri > Argentiniformes > Argentinidae > Argentina > Argentina silus. Next base: position 19,037,779 of record NC_139659.1, on the reverse strand, counting down.
ACACACACACACACACACACACACACACACACACACACAATACACACACACTGTACACTCCGTCAAGCTAACACCCCCATGGCCGGGAGAATATATATACATATATACACACTATGTCAGGCTAACACACACACACATAAACACATAAACACACACACACAAACGCACGCACACACACACACACACAAACACACACAGCCCTTGGGTAACACACACCGCCAGGCAGCCTAATTATAGTGACTGGGCTACAGTACCACCCGACTTCCAGCAGCCAGCATCCACACACCAGCAGACACCCCCTCTACTGTAGCCCCAGCCCCAGCCTCAGCCCCAACATCAGTCCCACCCCCAGCCTCAGCCAGCCCCAGCCCCGGCCCCGGCCCCAGCCCCCTCTAGCCAGAGGCCCATGTCTGATTCCATCTGGCTGGAGAGGCAGAGAGGAGTGTGTGTGTGTGTGTGTGAGGGGGGGGGGGGGCTGTTGGTAGTTGGGGCTGAGGATGGGGCTGAGGCTATAGTGGGTGTCTGCACAGAGACAGAGAGGGGATTGGACAGGAGGGGGTGTGTGAAAGTGTGTGGGAGAGACAGAGGGATGGGGACAGCAGCCTGGTCAAAGCCTATCCTCAAGGCGCCACTGTATGCACTTACACAGTCCCGACAGTTCCATAGTTTTCCTTCCCTGTTCATTGGTGACAACAGGATGCTTCATCCTTCCATTACTTCACTGGGCCTTACTTTATAGGATACGTGTGTCTCCACACATCAGTACTTACTGGCTAAACATGTGTGGACTCACGTGTTAGGCAATGACCATGGGCAGGAAGCTACAAAAGAAAGAATGCATTGCTAGGAGGTACGTTGGGGGTGGAGGAAGCATTAGACAGAGACTTAGTAAACCGCACATTGTGCAATCGAGGTGCCTTTGGGCAATTTCGCCAAAGTGCTTTTTGGCTTTTTCATTTGCTAATTTCTGTTGCGAATCCTAATGTGTGCTAATTGAACGTAATGCTAAACCTACATTTGTTAATGCCTAGCTTCTCCTGACAACTCACCCCTACCGTACGTCATCAAAGTGAATGCCTTGTACCGCCTGAAGTACTACGTAGATACGGTGCTTACGCAGTGCGTCATCGAAACGTTGGTGACAGTTTCACACTTGAAATGTGAAGATGTTCACACAACAGCCTTTTATCGTACGTATCGTTTCTAATCCACGTTTCCGTTCAGGTACCTGTGTTGGACATGCGTGACGCAGAACGAGAGAGAGAGAGAGAGGGGTTGAGATAGAGCAAGAGCGAGAGCGGCAGAGGGCTGGAGGAAGGACGGCGGAAGGACAGTGGGAGATACGAAGAGAGAGGGGAGAGAAGAAGACGAGGGATTGGGAAAAGAGGGACTAAGAAATGCATGTTTCTGATCCTGAAATAAACATCCTTAACACACACGCACGCACGCACGCACACACGCGCGCACACACACACACACAGACACGCACACAAACCTACAGTCCACACCCACACATACAGTACACACGCACACACACACACACACACACACACGCAAGAGAAATACACGACACGTGCATACATAGACACACATTCATTAATAAGTTACTAGTTTACAGAATGATGTTCACACTACTCTGTCTCAGTACACTCCTTTTACACTCCTTTTACCCTTCTCTGCACACAGCCATCACCCTTATCAGAGCACTATAGGGCATCAAGGGTGATATTTTGACAGCATCGGCATTGTTGTTGTCAAAATGCCCAGAATTACGTCAAATAACATTGGACCAATGGCTGCCAATTTTTTTTAAATATGTTTTTAGGGCATTTCTGCTTTATTGGGATAGAGACAGTAGAGATTGACAGGAAGGATGGGAGAGAGAGGAGGGATGACGTGCAAGACGTGTCAAGGATCGGAATCGAACCAGGAACCATGCGATTATGTGGTGTACGCTACGCTACGCTACGCTACATGTGATTATGTGGTACACCACTAAGTGCCGCAATGGCTGCCAATTTTGACATGGGGATGATAAGAATGATCACCATTAGTTATGTCACATAGTTAGTTTTTAAGCAAATTCTGGCATAATTACCTGGTGCGTTACTCACACCTATCACATTAGCACCGCACCGCTTATATGCCACTCACAGTACTGTAACTGTGTCTCCTCCTCATCCAGTTTAAGGTGACCTCCTCACAATCATAAACCAACCAATCCCAACACTCAATCACCGCAGCAGCAGAGCATCTTTATGTGATATTCATCTTTTATTTAAGACTAGAGTACTATCATTATGACTATTCTTAGGTTGGAAGATGTCCTTATCTAGGGCAGTGCACATGGGCTCATAACTTTGTAGTAGCTGAGTACAGAGTATTAATAAGGCTCTGAACCATTCATATTATTTCATGACTGAGAGGTGACAAAAGGAATTCATGGATTTCTCGCACTCAAAGACATACCGAGCACAACTGTAAATACACGCACACTTATGATATACATGCTCATGCACATACAACTGTAAATATACCCACCCACCTTTACTTCCATACATACTAGCACATGCACACACACACACACACACACACACACACACACACACACACACACACACACACACACACACACACACACACAGCTCCAACTTGCCACAAAACAATATGGCCTAGAGCCTTCATTTGCATGGATTTACATGAGATGCCGTATCGGGATTACTTATTCATGAGGCTTTTTGCAACATGCAGATTTTGAGCGACGCAAGCGAATCTAGCCATCACCTTCCATCAAACAGACAGTGCAGGGATGCAGGGATGAGACAGGTGCCTCAGATGTCCATTTCCTGTTTTAAATCTGTGAATAAAAAAAGGAGAATATCTGCCAACCAAGTGAGACAACTGACAGTTAAGACTCGCCTTAAAACAAACAATGAAGGAATAAAGTAAACAAATAAAAAAGGAGAAAAAGCGGAGTGTGGAGTGATAGAAATGGAAGAAAGGGCAGGGCAGAGAGGACGGGTAAATGTGGTTGGGGACACGGCCATGGTGTCACAAAACATGGACACAGGTTAATGGAGCGATTGATGGCTACAAAAGAGAGGAAGAAGAGGGGACATGTTTTATGCTCCCTCTCATTGACTAGGGTTACAGAAGAGTGGAGGCGCTATCTAATAGACAGTGTACCTGTGCCCTGGTCACTGACTGTGAAAGCATGCATTGCCTTGATAGAATGTCAGAGCCGGACAGAATTCAAAATGCTTGAATTCAATCTCTGAGTGTGAATATGATATTTAAGATTGATATCAACACACTGTGACCTTTACCCAACATCCCATTATCTTTTGAGTAAATGATCTACCTTAATTTGACCAGGGGGACAAATGAAACAACTGGAAGCTTGGGGTGATTAAGTGTTACTTAATTCTAACATTCCAGTAACATTAAAAACGGTTTCATTCAAGAGAAAAGTGATACAGGCAGGATACAGTCATGGATATCAAGGACTGTACATGTCACATACTATGCTGTGCCTTGTTCAGACATCATGGCTGACCATTCTATCAGTGACAAAGTCAAATCTAAAGACTTTTTAGTCTGTTTACCAGAGAAACCTCTTCTTCTTGTCTGGTTCCACTATCTTGCTGGCTTTGGTGGCAATTTGCTAATCCCAGATTGCCCCTTTAAGGACTTAATTCTCAATAAACCAAAGACATGGCTTCTGGTAATACTGCACCTAATATGGGCAACTAGCCGAGTCAGAGCAACTGCAAATGATCAGCAGAGCAGAACATGAGGCCCCAAAAACACAGAAGAGATACAATGGTAAGACTGGATTGGGCCACTGGGGATATACTGTGCTCAGGGGTTACAAAGGTTCCTGCCATGTTCTGTTCCCATACAGTGCATTCAGAAAGTATTTAGACCCCTTAACTTTTTCCACATTTTGTTATGTCACAGCCTTATTCTAAAATGGATTCTATGCACAGTACCTCATAATGACAAAGCAGAAATGTCCTTCCAGAAGGACAACCATCTCTGCAGCACTCCACCAATCAGGCCTTTATGGTAAAGTAGCCAGACGGAAGCCACTCCTCAGTAAAAAGCACATGACAGCCTGCTTGGAGTTTGCCAAAAGGCACCTAAAGGACTCTCAGACCATGAAAAACAAGATTATCTGGTCTGGTGAAACCAAGATTGAACTCTTTGGCCTGAATGCCAAGCGCCACGTCTGGAGAAAACCAGGCACCGCTCATCACCTGGCCAATACCATCCCTACGGTGAAGCATGATGGTGGCAGCATCGTGCTGTGGGGATGTTTTTCAGCGGTAGGGACTGGGAGACTAGTCAGGATTGAGGCAAAGATGAACAGAGCAAAGTATAGAGAGATCCTTGATGAAAACCTGCTCCAGAGCGCTTAGGACCTCAGACTGGGGCGAAGGTTCACCTTCCAACAGGACAACGACCCTAAGCACACAGCCAAGACAACGCAGGAGTGGCTTCGGGACAAGTCTCTGAATGTCCTTGAGTGGCCCAACCAGAGCCCTGACTTGAACCTGATCAAACATCTCTAGAGAGACCTGAAAATAGCTGTGCACCGACGCTCCCCATCCAACCTGACAGAGCTTGAGAGGATCTGCAGAGAAGAATGGGAGAAACTCCCCAAATACAGGTTTGCCAAGCTTGTAGCGTCATACCCAAGAAGACTTGAGGCTGTATTCGCTGCCAAAGATGCTTTAACAAAGTACTGAGTAAAGGGTCTGAATACTTATGTAAATGTGATATTTCAGTTTTTTATTTTAATAAATTAGCAAACATTTCTAAAAATCTGTTTTAGCTTTGTCATTATGAGGTATTTTGTATATATATATGCCATTTAGCTGACACTTTTATCCAAAGCAACTTACACTGCAGTGAGTGCATACATTTCAATATATATGGTCCCAGTGGGAATCAAACCCACAACCTAAGCATTGTTAGCACCATGCTCTACCAACTGAGCCACAGAGGACCACTGTGTGTGTAGACCATTTTAGAATAAGGCTGTAAGATAACAAAATGTAGAATAAGGGAAGGGATCTGAATACTTTCCGAATGCACTGTAACTGAGGTAAAGGCTAAGCTAATGCTAAGCTAGCAATAAAAGAACTCCATGCTGCTATGAGCAAACAACAAACTGCACACCCAGATGGAGCCTTTATTGTTGGAGGGGATTTCAACCACTCCAACCTGAGAACTGTACTCTCAAAATTCCAACAACATGTCTCCTGCCCCACGAGAGGAGACAACACTCTAGATCAGGTGTATACAAACATTGCTGAGGCTTACAAAGCCATTCCCCTCCCCCACCTGGGACAGTCTGATCACCCCACATTGTTCCTACTCCCCAAGTACACACCACTCATCAAATGTGTGAAACCAAAAGTGAGGACAGCCTAAGTCTGGCCAGAGGGAGCGGACTCTACACTACAGCACCTGTTTCAACACACTGACTGTATGTTCACCACTCAGGTCACCCTGGACTCCCACACGAACATTGATTCATATGCTTCTTCCGTTCTGGACTACATCAATACATGTGTCAACAGTGTCACCACCCACAAACAGATAAAAACTTTCCCCAACCAGAAGCCTTGGATAAGCAGTGAGGTCCGCTTACTGCTAAAGGCACGTGACACCGCTTTTAGATCTGGCAATGCAGAGGCCTACAGCTCATCCAGGGCTAACCTGAAGAGGGGCATCAGGAAGGCCAACACACAACCACAAACTGCAGATTGAGGAGCACTTACAGAACAACTCTGATCCCAGACGCCTGTGGCAGGGCATCCAGGCCATCACGGACTACAAGCCCAAAAACACAGCCTCCCCAAACAGCCCCTCACACTCTCCACCACTGTGTGCTGCGCACTGAGGAAGGTAACTGGCCGAGGTCTTCACTGATATTTTTAACCTATCACTGGCCCAGACAGTTGTCCCCACGTGCCTCAAGTCAGCAACCATCGTGCCGGTGCCGAAGCATTCTGCTGCAGCGGACCTGAATGACTTCCGCCCCGTTGCACTCACCCTCATCATCATGAAGTGCTTCGAGAGGTTGGTCCTGGCTCACCTTAAAGACCACTTACCCCACCCACACTGGATCCCCACTCGTTTGCCTACCGCCCGAACAGGTCAATGGAGGATGCCATCTCCACGGCACTACACTCCGCCCTGACCCACCTGGATAACAGCAACACCTAGGCAAAGATGCTGTTCATTGACTTCAGCTCAGCATTCAACACCATCATACCCTCCAAGCTGGTCACCAAACTCAGTGACCTTGGCATCAGCACCTCCCTCTGCAACTGGACCCTGGACTTCCTGACCAACAGACCCCAGTTTGTTAGGTTAGACAACCACAACTCCTCCAACTTGACCCTGAACACCGGTGTCCCACAGGGCTGTGTGCTGAGCCCTCTCCTCTACTCCCTCTTCACCCATGACTGTGTGCCTGTGCATGGCTTTAACACCATCGTCAAGTTTGCAGACAACACCACAGTGGTAGGCCTGATCAGCAACAACAACGAGTCGGCCTACAGGGAGGAGGTGCAGTACCTGGCGGTGTGGTGTGCCAACAACAACCTGTCTCTCAACACCAAGAAGACCAAGGAGCTCATTGTGGACTACAGGAAAGCTGGGGGCTGCAGACACACCCCCATCTACATCAATGGGATGGAGGTGGAGCGTGTCTCCAGTTCCAAGTTCCTGGGTGTCCACATCTCCGAGGATCTCTCTTGGACTCTCAACTCCTCCACCCTGGTCAAAAAGGTGCAGCAGCGTCTATACTTCCTAAGGAGACTGAAGATAGCCCATCTGTCTCCTAGAATCTTGGTCAACTTCTATCGGTGCACCATCAAGAGCATTCTGATAAACTGCATTACAGTGTGGTATGGCAGCTGCTCTGCAACGGGTGGTGAAAACCGGCCAGTACATCACCGGTGCCCAACTCCCTGCCATCGAAGTCCTCCAGCACAGCCGGTGTCTGTGGAGGGCACGAGGCGTCAGTAGGGACACCTCTCATCCGAGCCATGGACTGTTTGCCCTCCTCCCATCCAGGAGGTGGTACAGGAGTCTCCGTTCCTGCATCAACAGGCTCAGGAACAGTTTCTTCCCTGCAGCTGTTACTCTGCTGAACTCAGAGGAACATTGACTCCCAGTATCAGTATACCCTCCCCCCATACCTCTACTGGCTGCATACTCAGGACTTCAATTTAGCTTTTGCACTACTGCTTGCTTGCACATACCATATTTATTATATATTGGTCTCTAATTATACATCTTACATATATGTAACATACCTCAAGACCTATTGCCCTTGTTCAACTGTACATATCATATTGATATTCATCTCATGTATATTCAGAATACCTTATACTGTAATACCATGCACTGTCTACAATGCCATGTCTTTTGCACTATGCCACTATTTGCATCTGGTTCGATGCCAAACTTCATTTTGTTGTCTCAGTACTTGTACAATAAAGTTGAATCTAATCTAATCTAATCTAATCTAAACTAACAGGGAACAACAGTGAACGAAAGTGTTTTGATCTTGTTCCTGAAACTCCCTGAATTAGTGGTGGACTGTCTGTCAAAGATCACACCTCTCTCCTTTGGTGAGAGACTCAAAGTGCCAATCGAAGGTCCTGTACATGCCCTCATCCCAACTGCAGCACTAGATAGGGCTTTGTAAGATGTTGCAAATCACAGATCAAAATAAACATTCTATCACAAGGGATCAAGTATGTTTTGCGAGAGCCATATACATTTTAAATGGTAAAGATGTGCCATGGTTTCATAATCATAGCATACATGAGTTCTCTGCCAATAGAAAATAAAGAAGAAAAAATAACGGATTAAATAAATTAAAAAAAGGAAATTCTGTTCTTTACCACAATGGTTTAAGGTATTCATACTTTAAAAGCACTGAGAAAAAACCTCCAAAGCAGATACTGTCAAGTTTTGTTCTGTATCAAGTGTGTCACTGAGCAAGAGGTTATTCAATGTTCCTTTATAAACCTACTTCAGTAAATAATTCCTGTAGACTGTTCAGTAGATTCCACCCAATTGAGGTATTTATCTCCAAAGATACTCCAACAACGCAGATTCTTCACAAGGTCATATATGGAACTACAGCATCTGAGCGGTGATTCGTTTTCACTCATGACACCTCCTCATAGCATTTCAGTTGCCTGTAAGGATAGCATAAATGAGCGAAGGAGTCACACAGATGATGGCACTTTCCCATGAATAAAACAGGATAAGAGGGAGATTGGAAGAACTGATGAACTGGGTAAAGAACAAAGGGGAATGGATTGCGAGTGAAAAGGAAGCGATAGAGTGAATGTGATATAGATAGATAAACGGGACAGATACGACTCTGTGGAGGAGAGGTGTGGATGAAGAGCATGCCTGTTGAGGAAGAGGAGGCGCGGGACGTAACCCAAACATCTCATAGAAAGAGAGTAAGGGAATGGGGGGGGGGGGGGGGGTATAGAAAGGAGGGGATGTTAGAAAAGAGGCAAGGAGACAGATTGAGGTTGAACTGAGAGAGGAAAAAAGGGACGGGGCAGGAAAGAAGGAATACAGGAGGTAGAGAAGGAGTGGGGGCAAGTATAGAGAGTAGGGGGAAGAGGGTAGGAGGGGGGGGGGGGAGAAAAGAAGAAGAAGAAGAAGAAGAAGAAGTGTCCAACAGTCTTGCTCCTCATATCGGCTCCTTATATTATTAACACACAATTCCTTGTGTGTATATGGGCACCCGTTTCTTCATTAACATTAGGACACTTTAGCACAAATGGTGCTCCCATGCTATTTTATGTTACTCCTGCCACCCCTGGCATAGGCTTGGGCAGGTTGGGCAGGTGTGTTTGGCTAAACCTGGAGTGGCTGGCGGGTTGGTGGTGGTGCTGCCAGGGGAGAGGGTTGGTTTTGGGGGGCTTCAGGTGCTGGTGTGGGTGCCCAGCTGTGCTGTGCCCAGGGTGCAGTGACGAGCTGCCTTGGTTGGTGAGCGCACACACACACACACACACACACACACACACACACACACACACACACACACACACACACACACACGACATGAAAGAAAAAGAAAACAAAGCTACTCCAATAGTTGCTGTCTATATATTTTAAATAAGCATAACGAAAAACAGACCACACTTCAAAAATAAAAAGCAGGCCCCCTTTTATATCAATATTAAAAATCATATCATAATTGTTATAAAATAACCCCCCCTACTCCATATACCCTTACCACCACCTCTATTTCTTCAATAATCCCCTCCTTTTCAGTCGCCCCCCCCCTTCCTCTCTCTGCTAACATTTCTCTCTCTCGCTCTGCCTCTCTCTCCTTCCCGAATTTGCATAATTTCCTGGGCCGTATTCTGATGTATGCGTGTGAATAGTAAAGCTCATGGGCGCGCCGTGCAAGCCTGCCACTGTTCATTACCGCCGCGCCGCACCAACGCTAGGCTCCTCGGGCCTCTCATTAGCCATTCCACGCAGAAGAAAGGTCCCTCTCCCTCCCTCCCTCTCTCTCTCTCTCTCTGCATTCTGTCCCTGTTTCTCTTGCTCTCTCTCTCTCTCTCTCTCTCTCTCTCTCTCTCTCGCTCTTGCAGTGTTTCTCTCCTTTACTCTGTTTCTCTCTCTCTCCTTCCATCTCTCTCGCTCCGTCTTTCTCTTACCCTCCGTTTCTCTTGCTCCCTCTCCATCTTTCTCCCTGACTCTGTTTTTCCTGCTCTCCCTTCCTCTATCCCTTTGCTCTCTTTCTCTGTCTGTGTATCCCATACTTTGCTTCTCTCCCTCTCTTTCTGTCTCTCTTTCTCCCTATCTGTTTCCCTATGCTCCCCCTGCTCTCCTTTCTATCTTGCTCTCTCTTTCTCTGTCTGTCCCATACTATCTGTTTTATCTCCCTCTTTCTCTATTTCCCTCCCGTACTCTCACTCTCTCTGTCATTTCTATTTCCCTTTTTCTCTCCTTCAGCCAATTTCTACCACTATTACAGTCTCTCTGTCTTCCATGCTCCCACTGTCCATCTATATCTATCTTCCTTTCTTTCCTCTACCTTTACCCTCTACCTCCTGTTTTCCTCTCTGACTCTCTCTCTCTCTCTCTCTCTCTCTCTCTCTCTTTCTCTCCCTCTCTCCATGTCCCCTTCTTTCACACTCCTTTCACTCTCCCTTGCTCTCCCTCCCCCATTCCCCCTACTCATTTTACCTCCCCTACTCTCTACATCTCTCTCTTTCTCAATCTGCCTCTATATCTCAATACTTTTATCTCTTGCCCTCACTCTCCCATCGCTCTCTCTCTCTCGCTCTCTCTCTCTCTCTCTCTCTCTCTCTCTCTCTCTCTCTCTCTCTCTCTCTCTCCCTCCCTCTCTCCTCAGACACAGACCATGCCCTCTGTCCATCCTCTGAGCGGCAGGCAGGGGGAGACAGGGAGTCCCAACAAGAGAGGGACAGCGAGCAAGAGCCGGAGGGAGGGAGGGAGGGAGGGAGGGAGGGAGGGAGGGAGGGAGGGGCAGTTTTGGGGTCACACTCAAGGTGGACCAGAGAAAACTTTTAATATTAAATGATCTCATGCTCTTCGTATCACAGTGTATTCACATGGAACCAGCTTATTTTCAAACCATTCGTTTGTTCCCCAAAGGCTCCGATTAGTTTTTTTTTGTGAAGCTTGCTTTCGGGGGCATTTTGAAAGCAGCCATGGTGAATGCTGCAAGAAAATGTGGATCGCATTCCCATTAGCTGAGATGCATTTGTACGAGAGCAACTTGTCTTATCCACGAACACAGTGTCGCACCCACCTAGGTAATGCAGAGGAGATATTTTTCTTGTGGCTCGTCATACATTAGCTAACAGTTCATTGTTCACCCCTTGAATGGATTCCAATTAATTGATTCGATCCAAAAGACTAAATAAAAAAGCCTTAAGTAATTGCATCATCTAACCCTTTAGTAGTCTGAGTTGTTTCCTCCCCACTATACCTAGCAGTCCCTTCACACCTCTGACGGTAAGGCAACATGGGCAGAGGGAAGGTAGGGAGTTGTTGAATTGGAATTTGGCCCTAATGTATTGCCAATTGGCCCTCCTTTGGCACAGTGCAGAGACACTTCCACCCTGAGCTGACCTCCTGTATGAGCTCCCCCATATCACCCCCTCTCCGCTCACATGCTTACCTCTACTCATTAACCACTGTCCCCACTAATTAACACATCGACCAATACATTAACTCCCACCTCCAGACAAGGAGATGGGGAATGTTACGACGTGGTGGTACCCCTCTGAATGTATGCTGATAGGCAAAGGAGTTTGTGTGTGTGTGTGTGTGTGTGTGTGTGTGTGCGTGTGTGTGTGTGTGTGTGTGTGTGTGTGTGTGTGTGTGTGTGTGCGTGTGTGTGGGGGGTGGGTGGATGTGTGTGTGTGTGTGTGTGTGTGTGTGTGTGTGTGTGGGTGTGTGTGTGTGTGTGTGAATTGTGGGGTGGGGTGGGTTCGGTGGACAGAACAATTGTGAACAAATGTATGTGTTTGTATGAGGCTGTAAACTATCCAAGGACACTACTGTGGAAAGGTCTGCATTCAATCAAACCTGACATACTGCAGCTATTGTGCATATGATCGTACCCGTGCTAAGATATGAGATCGACACACATGAGATATGAAAAATAGTGTGAGTGACATTAAGTACTTCAACAGCTGAAAACGTGGCCCTACAGTTTGGTAATTTTTTTAGCAATAACCCCCCACCAGCAAACAAAAACATACACACACACACACACACACACACACACACACACACACACACACACACACACACACACACACACTCCACAAACACTCACATTTGTGCCTCAGTTGTGTGTCTGTGTGTGTGTGTGTGTGTGTGTGTGTGTGTGTGTGTGTGTGTGTGTGTGTGTGTGTGTGTGTGTGTGTGTGTGTGTGTGTGTGTGTGAGTGTCTGCACCCTTCTGGCTGTTTGCTTTAGGCGGCCTTTTGTGGCTTCGCCACCCCCTCCGGTGACAGATGGCGTTAAAGTATCACGCTGCCCCCATTGTCCTCTGACACAGTGGCGGAGTGCCGTGGAGCCCAAAGGGAGACAGACTCACACAGGACAGGACACCAGGCAGACACACTGCAGCCACAGCTCTGTGCTGCCCCCCCCCCCCCCCCCCAGTCCTCAGTGCAGCAGTCAAGCCTACAGGGCTGTCTGGTGGTGGGGCTAGCTAGTGCTTCTGAGTCTGGGTCTCCTGAGAGAATGGAGGAAGGGAGGCCTTTGTTATCATCGTGTCTGCTGGGTGGTCTTCAAGTGAAACTGAGACCATGCTCAATAAAAAACAATCGTACTCGTGCAGTTTAAGGGCTAGGCCTGTTAGGTGACAGGTTCATGATTCTGATTACAATGATGATGATGATGAGCATCGGGATGATGATGGTGACGCTCTTTGGAATATATGATGAGCATCTCTTAAAGTGACATTTTACTCAAAGACCATAATTAAGTATAGTTCAGGCCACCATTGATATGGTCCCAAAATGCCATTATTTTGGGCAACAGAACCTCATAGATATCCTATTAGCCAGCCTACATTTACTTCCTGGAATAGTCTCATGATGATGCGTTTTGACGGGATCCTGGATCCTGCAGGATATTTAAGGTATCTTAAAGAATTTTTCAGGATCCTGGTAAAGATTTCTACCAGTATATTACTAGTCTGTAGCATAGCTACATACTGGCTAAAAAGGTGGTTAGAAAATCAAAAGGGTGGGCTCATAGTGGTCATTGTGATATGGGTCATTTATAAAATAAAATTAAATAAAATTAAACATAAAAACACAAAACACAAGACTATCTATTTATGGAATTTCAGTCAAACTCATGTTAGCATTTATCACGAATGAATTACCAGCTTTTTGCTCAGAATGAAACATTGAAATAAACTACAATCACTGCAGACTCCTTCCAGATTCATTTGGTGAGACTGAATCTGCATTCTTCAGCACATCGACTTGTGTATCTCTCTGACCAAGTGAGAGCACATGGACCTCTTCAAACTCATCGCCCACAGTGTTGCCTTTGAGTCTCTGCCTGCTGGGCTGCGTCAAGCGGTTGTTTCATGGCATCTGGGCCATTGCTGATCAGATTGTCCAAAGGCTAAGGCATTTCCCCTTGGTACTCCCATGGTTGCTGAGAGAATTACCAAAAATGTTGAAAAGTCTTCCATTGTGAAATACACAATATACTGTAGAAGGGGTGTCAAACACGTTTTGGTCGTGGGTAGCATTGAACCATATGTTACTCACGTGGGCGGGAAAAAAATATAGATTTGTTAGTAAAACGAAAGGAATGTACACTGCTCTGCACACCGCCGCCTCTTATTATTACAATACCCAATATTACAATAGCCTATATTCAGCCGACACTCAATGCCTCATTTCCACAGAACTCAATATTACAGTGTTACAGTAGCCTACTCAAACTCAGGCTAATGCCTCATTTTCAAGATGGGTTCATCTGTGGGCATCTGAACGTTGGAACAATAGACAGGACCCTTCCAACAGACCCTAAGTTAGCATTGTTTAAATGACATGCCAAAATCTCCTCAAAGAAACGTCAAACAAAGTAATTGTAACACTGTGTAACATTTGCTCCCAATTCTAGCAACCTGGTGTGCTAGCAAGCTGGCAACAATTCTGACAATCATGTCAATTTGTAGCCAACAGAACTGTAATCATAATGATACAAGGTAGGTTCATATACATTAAACCTTAAGGGTTAGGATTAGGGTTAGGGATAGTTATTTGTGGATACTTCTCGCAGAGGGTGAGAAATGTGCTTGATTTTTGTTAGAGAGGGAGAGAACACAGTGCAAATCAGTGTCATCATCATTATTCTGATTAGAGAAAAGCAGGGTGTTACAATTGACCCCTGTTACATTTGTCCCCGGTCTCCCCTACCAATATACAGATTTGAATGTGTGCTAGAGAGGTTTGGCAAAGCCAAATGATGGATGACATAAAGACCCCTCCAGTCAAAATCATTTTAGATATAAATTAAACAGGAAATCCATGTTTTTTAGAATATGAATGTAAAACCATTTTGGCCCGAAATAAGCAATTTTGGTCTGAAATAAGCAATATTTCAAAATTGATATTTAAACCTATAGTCCTAATGCTCATAAAATGAACTATATACTTTTGAAGACACGTAGCAAGCACGACGTCATCCAGATGACTGATCAACAGTCAGCCATTCTATTGCAGCCACAGTATGCAAACTCTCCATCAGTAGTTTCATATACCAGTTTAGCTCATGCAAATGTTCCCAAACAGAATGAACTGCCAGCCGCATGAATAACAGAAGTTTTGGTGCCCAAATACATTCCTACATTTAAAACTGAGTGTGCTGAACTTTGTGTATTTGTATCTGCTTTGAGTGAGGCAGTGCTTATTCGCGGTCCTCAGCCATGTTTAATTGTCCATTATTAAGTCACTCCTACAGAGCCAGCCCCACCATGCATGCTGATTAAAAATTGAAGGCATAGCAGTGCACTGTGCTGCGCTTATTTTTGTGTCTGTTTCTTTCCTTTCTGATCGTTTCTTTCTCTCTCTCTCTCTCTCTCTCTCTCTCTCTCTCTCTCTCTCTCTCTCTCCCCAATGCACTCTACACCCCCCTCCCCCCTCCCCTCCCACCCCCAGGTTCTTCCCATCTCTCTCACACTCACTCCCCCTTTTCTTCATTCCTCTCCCTCTCTTTCTTCCTGTCTTCCTTACAACCTCTAACACTCCCTGGTTCCTTGTCTCCTTCTCTCCTGCGAACTCTACCCATGCCCCCCCCCCTCCCTCCCTCCCCCCCCCTCTCTCTCTCTCTCTCTGGTATATACTTTCTCTCTCTTCCTCTCTCAGCTGCTGTCAGCAAGTGTAGAGTGCTTGGAGACCTGTGGGAATGTCGCCATGGCAACGCCTGCCAGTCAATCCCATCTCGGATGTAAATGACCTCGAATTTTATTAGCGCACAATTTCAAGATCCACCCCCCATGCTCCCTCTCTCTTTTACTTTCTCCCTTTTCTTTCTAGATCTTCCTCTTCTCATCATAGTATCATCCACTATTATTATTTTCATATGGATATTTGGAATTTATTTTTTCAAATGAGTGCAATATCCTGCAATCTACTTGTTTTTAAATATTCATCCCCTTTCTCATCGGAACTGAATGAAAAATATCTACGAGTCATACTGGTGATGTATGGTTTTTGCATATAAAAAGGTTACTGATAGCAGGTACTGTATGCGTGTGTAAGTATATGATTTGATATTGATTCAATTGTCTCCACTTTAAAGCTGGATGCAATCAGCAGGCATAGGACACGACTGCAGCCACCTCTTAGACTACCCCTAGTGCCTTGGCAGCCTTGCCCTTGAGTCTGTGCGTTCACGTGTGTCGCTGATACATTCACACTAAATCTAAGTGGGCAATTATCAGCAGTGGGAGAGACTAATTGGACTCTCCAACACCTACTTTGGCCAAGTCACAAATTAGACATTGAAAGCAAAGGTCTATATCACAACTCATTGCATCGATAAGTCAAAAAAAAAACTGAGCAACTGGGAAACACATTTGTTTGTAATCCAGTAACCAAATGGGTTGATTGTACTATACATGAAATCACATTACGGAATAGCAACCATATAAACTCAATAAATATGATATTGTTATACCGTATATGGAAATGAAAAGGAAGTTATACTTTTTTCACACTTTAAAGTGCTTTGAAGTGATAGTATACGTCCAATCCTTAAACGTTGTACCTCTAAACACAGTTTTGTGAAAACACAGCATAGTCTAGATAGCTTTCTCAATTTCTATTGTGTGTAGTATTGTTGATTCCGGCTGGCTGAAGCAACTTCAACTTTTTATGAATTTTGAATTGGTCATATACAATTATTAATTAATTCCTTTAGCCATACCTGTGAATGTCTGGACAATGACAAGTATTGGTAACACCACAACAGTCAACACAGACTTACTGTAGCATGTAGCTTCCCATGAAGCCTAGTCCCAACATGCAGACTCACCCAGAAGAGCATACCCATGAGTAAACAATGATTAAACAATTCCCACAAGTTTAACAGTGAAGCTAGCACTCAGGAATGCCACTGGTGGGTATGACACACACACACACACACACACACACACACACAGACATACACACACACACACACACACACACAGACATACACACTTACAGACATGCACACACATTTATGCTTACACACACACA
>NC_139659.1:18973967-19011467 GCF_951799395.1 Argentina silus | reverse complement strand
AAGTGGTGACTTTGGGCATTCAGATGGGGGCCTGATTGCCTGCTGGCTTGCGTGCGTGCGTGCGTGCGTGCGTGCGTGCGTGCGTGCGTGCGTGCGTGCGTGCGTGCGTGCGTGCGTGTCATTGAAAGTATATACTGCAGATGATGTACAAATGTGTTTCTACATATGTGCGTTGCTGTGATGGTTATAGTGTGTGCGTGATTACAGAATGTTTCATGAATTATCTCCTTTTGTTGTGATACAAGGGGGCTGAGGCACTACTCTCACTCTCAGCCAAGCAGGCTTTGGATAGAAGCTGATAGCCACAGATCTAGTATCAGCTAACCATCCTCAAATCCTAACCTTAACCAATGGAAGAGAAAACACAAAACTGACCTTGGATCAGTAGGGGGCAACTTGATCTTACTCCAGCATGGTATGTATAGTATATATATAGATATAGATATATATACAAAATACAAAAATAAAAAACACAAAAAAAATTAAAAACCATAGAGCACAAGGTCATAAAAAAGTTGCTATGAATTAAACACACTTTTATTGAATTTTGTAAAGGTCCAGGATTATGATTTCTAAGATATTACCAGAGATATAGAACACACTCTGTGGGATATGGCATATCATAAAGTGTTCACAGGGTAGGGTGTAACCTTTGAGAGGGGCCTCGAAATTGTAATAATAATAATCATCATCATCATCATCATCATCATCATCATCATATCACTGGAGTCTATTACAGTGTGGGAACATGTCACTAGATCAGTCAAATGCAACAAGTAAGAAGATGGGCTTGAGATGGGCACAACTTTTTGAAGTATTACATTTTTCAGTGATGTACCAGCCCGAATGCATGCAGCAATAGCCTTATTTGGTGAGACAAAGCTCAAACATGTGAGAGTCTATATTACACTGTTGTGCCTTCAAGCTTGTTACAAAGTATCATTCTTAACTAGTCGCGTGTGATGCTATGCACAAACATTGTACTGCAGCTCACGAGCGGCGAGCACGCTTGCGTAGCCACTGCACGAGCCCAGCGAGGAGACCCTCGACGCGGACGAGATGTACAGAGAGTCTCAACTTCTGATTTAAAATAGTTTAATCTATGCCAAAAAATCTGTTTCGCAAAGGCTATAGTGTGCGGCAGAGGGCTGACTTTCACTGCTACCGACACAGCACAGTGCTTGACGAACATCAATGGTTCATTAATCACCACGTACATACACAGAACTGAAAGTCCCTCTCCCTCCACAGCCAATCGACGCCACGTTGCCTAGGAAACAACCTCCACCCTTGAGAGGTTTTTCAGAGATTTTTTTTTTTTTTTGGTTGATGTTCCCTTCGTTCCCGGAATCGTTTGTCAGTCCGTTGGTTGACAGAGGGAGAAAGCCTATCCGTGTAGTGTAGAGTGGTGGAGAACTAGTATACTTCTCTACACAATAAGCGATTTTAAGAAAAAAGGGCTAGGCTACACAATTGTGTTGTGTGATGTGGGTTCTGCTTTGAGTTGTAGGTAGATGTGCAATGCTTTTGAACTCCTTCGCAGTGCATAGTGCATAGTAACTATAGCAATCAATGTACGACTCTGAGGGAGCATCTCGATGTGACAGGGTTAGTCATCAGACGAAAAACAAAGTTGTTATGAGAGCTGCAATTCAACGGAGATGAAGGGCATGACAGAATCCACATTTGTTTCAGTTGTTTCAATGTTGATGGGTTTTTTTTACTTCTAAAAAATGATATGAAAGTCAATTTCAATAGTGAGTCAGTTACTATACGAGGCAATGGTTTTAATTTGCTTTTCATAATTTGTGTTGTATTACTCGTAAAACAAATGGGCCACATCATTATTTTCTAATTTCATATTTTGCCATCTTGATTTTTGGAGATTGTTTCCACAATTTTGCAAGACAGGTAGTTCATGTGACACGGGACATAGCTGTCATAAGACAATGATTTGTTTTGGACATCTGGACATAGTAAGATGCCAAAGAGGTCAAATTCACATTGTCAGTACATTGCGTTGTCCTTAACAGAGCGGCTGAACCCTTATTGCTGTACAACCCATCAGGGGCATGAGTGGGGTTCTGTGTCATGAACTCACACAGTTTAGTGTCCCTAAATGCTCTTAGCAAAGTAAATCCATTTTTGGGTCACACTTTATTTAGATAGTCCGCGATAGATAATCTACAGTTGCTCAAACTGTCAACAAACTATCAACTGCATCTCTGTTCTCATGTTATTAGTCATGTAGCTGGCCAGTTAGATGTGATCTTAGGAACCCTCCAATCAACCTCAAGGTCAACCTTGCCCACGATAACATTATTGTGTGTGCGTGTGTGTGTGTGTGTGTGTGTGTGTGTGTGTGTGTGTGTGTGTGTGTGTGTGTGTGTGTGATTGCGTGTGTGTGTGTTTGTCTTGAGGGGCTGGGTAGAAAGCAACCACTTATAAGCTAAATGTATAATAACGTTCATTATAAGGCCATTCATAAACCATTAATAAATAATTAACTCACTATTAAGAAGTAATTATTCCAACAGTTAGAAACATTACCAAATGCTTAGTGAACTATTAGTAACTCTTTTCAAAAGTATTTGCAAATGATTTACTTGTCATGTTCATAATTTTGATTCAACACTTTCCCACCTGACATAAAAATACACACAAACCCCCAAGTCTCTTCTTTCAAGGGAAGTTTTAACAGCAGTGGCGTTGGGTGGTGGGGGGAGGGTGTGTGTGTGTGTGTGTGTGTGTGTGTGTGTGTGTGTGTGTGTGTGTGTGTGTGTGTGTGTGTAGCTCCAATAGCCAGGCTGAGGAGGAGTGAGAAACAGGGAAAGGTCGACTGAAAGATACGTAGCATAGCGCTCGGCACACAAGTGATTTTTTTTCGGCTCCAGTCGACTGTGGCTATCGTGGCCTGCCGAATCGTGGCTCCTCCGATTCGCCGCGCTCGTCTCTTTCCCCCGGTGCCGTGGTCCCACGTGGCGGCCGCCGGGGGTGCTCCGGAGGGCTGGCAGTAGCTTCCCTCCAAACAAACTCAAACACTCTTCACACAGGCTGGGCTGCTGGAATCCAGACAATTAAGGGGATGGAAGACGGCACATTTGCATACATATTAAAGTGAGGCCCGTTATAAAAAGAAAAGGCTACAGAGAAAAAGAGAGAGAGAGAGAGGGAGAGAGAGAGAGATAGAGAGAGAGAGAGAGAGGGAGGGAGAGAGAGAGAGGGAGAGAGAGGGAGAGAGAGAGAGGGAGAGAGAGGGAGAGAGAGAGAGAGAGAGAGAGGGAGAGAGGGAGAGAGAGAGAGAGAGAGAGAGAGGGAGAGAGAGAGAGAGAGGGGGGGGGGTGAAACAAGCATACGAGCAGAGCCTTTCTCATAGATCTCTTTCATCAAAAAATACAGGGCCCCACCTTTGCTCGTGCATAAATCTGCATCTTCTTAGGGAGATGCGTTGCACAGCCCGGCTTGGGCACCAGGGGGAAACAGGAAGCAGAAAGATGGAGATGGACATAACTCCGGTGCGCTGACGGTCGGTAGGTACGGCAACCAGTCACTCCTCTCAGGAGAGAGCTACAAACGGTGATGTTTTGCGAAACCAGACGTCAATGGTCAACAATGTAATCTTTTAAAACACAACGTTTGAAAACCCCAGTCCTGGTAGCTGTGTGTGCGCTACTGTTCCAGCTAAGAACACACACGCCTGATTCAACGAATCAACTGATCCTGGTTTTCAGTTCAGACCATGATTAGTCAAATCTGGTATGTCAGTGCTTGGCTGGAACATAAGCCTGCACACACAGCAGCCATAACCCTGTATCTATAGGTGTGGCTATACTATCATTGACGTTTCATGATCTCACGAGATTTGTTCTTTTGAAGTACACGGTGTGTTAAACATTTTCAGTTAAGTGCAGATGTTACCTCATTATCATGATCATAAAGGAATGGACTGAGACCATATCGACTTTAATACTGATAAGATATGTTTCCCACATCAACACAACGATTGTAAGCTATTAATGGTAAATGTAGAACATACACAGGAAGAAATAGCCCAAAACGTAAAGCCCAGGGAGGCGCACTACATAGCCTTGGATGACAGAGCACTACATTTTCCAAAGAGTAACATATCAATCGCTTACGGTGATCAAACACCATTGGATGGAAGCATCCCTATACTAACCCTGTATAAATACCACCCAGGGAGAGTGATATTATTGTGGACAGAATGGTTCAGGGTATATTCAGGTTTGACTGTCTCTACCACTTGACCTGTACCCACAAAACGTGAAGTAAACTTGTAGTACAATTGGGTGAAGATACCACATCATTAAACCTAAGCATAGGGTACCTTTACCAAATAATAGCGAGAAATGGTCAGAGGCCCACATGGCTGTGTTTTAGCCCGCTAAAAGTTTCCATGTTTTAACAGTCAGCTAAAGTAATTGTGTTGCAGCACAACACATTCTTATGAAGACAGTAGTGCCGAGTTTTCTGTGTTATTAATCACTAATTCTATATAACCATCCAGACCATTATTTGACCATTGTCAGTGAGCTCACACACAGCTGAAAAAAACATGACATTGTTTTATAGTAATCCACTGGTAATAATGATCAAATGGTCCTGAGCCCGATGTGATCACTGTATGCGGAGTATGCCACTAGTATGTTCCACACAGAGCAACTACTCTAAGGGAAGTGAATTTCCATCATTGACCTATAGGTGGCGTTACAGGTCCCCCATGAGGCCTGGCTGAAATAGCACTATAGCAGGTTTTGTTCAGCACAAAAAATTAGGCACGTATGCCAATTGTCATGCTTCTATAACAAAGTGAACATTAAAAGGACAGTGTGACATTTTGGATGTTAGACTTAATTTTTCACTTACCAGGGGTGTTGTAGTAGACTCATCAAAATACTTTTTTCGTTTATATTTCCGTTCTTGAGCAACTTTGCTGCAGCCCAGGGCTAGCATATAGAAACATCAGGTATGTGAGAAAAAAAAAAGCGCATTATCCCTTAAACAGTGCATTTTACAACTTCTGTGCTTCCTGTGGCCACAAGGTGAATTGCAGCTGGATTCAAACAGCTTCCCAGCCAGAGACTAACAACACAAACCGACAGACAGACTGGCCTGCTATATTCATAAAGTAAAATATATTTAAAACCTGTTTTATTCAGAAGAATTTAGAGTCAGTACTGAGGTGCTTATAGACAATTGGTTTACTTCCTATGTTACTAAAGCTCACAGTCAAGCTTTAGCTATATGTATTAACACTGTCCTCTGTGGTAGGTCAATTATACTGGCCACCCAGTTTAGGCTATAAATGGTAGTGTTTGCTGTGGCGATAGTGCTGGGACAGCTTTGTTAACCGGCTCTGTCCACCTCGGTAACTGTTGCCGTGGTCACGGCTGGTGGCTGTTGGAGTAACTACAACACTGGAGCACAGAGGAAAAGAGAGAGGAAGAGAAGAGAGGATACAGCAGGGAGATAGAGAGAAGAGAGGAGGAGCGAGCCAGAAATAGGGAGGAAATGTGATTAAAGAAGAGAGAGTATAATCAAATCGAGATAGTGTATATAAAAGAGAGGCAGAAAGAGAGACCGCTAGAAAGAGTGCAAGAAACGACTGTCTCTATAGAAGGATAAGGGAGAGAGCAGTAGAAGGGAGAAAAAGAGAGATGAGAGAGAGAGAGGGAGAGAGAGAGAGAGAGAGAGAGAGAAAGAGAGAGAGAGAGAAAGAGAGAGAGAGAGAGAGCAAGAGCGAGCAAGAGAGAGAGAGAGAGTGAGAGAGAGAGAGAGAAAGCTGAGAGGAAGGGAATGCAGAGGAAAGCTGGTTTTGATTGTAACAAGAGAGGCCCAGCTCCACTCTGTCAGTCTGGAGCTGTTCTGCAACTGCCGCCACCACCTCCAACCGCCCTGCTCGCGCATTGCACACATTCCAGCCTAACCTCGGAAAGACACGGAAGGAGGGAGGGGGAGAGAGGGAGGGGAGGAGTGTGAGAGACAGAAAAGATCGAGTGTGAGGGCGAGAGAAAGAGAAAGAGCGAGATCTACAGGGGAGGAGGGAGAAAAGCAGAACAAGGAGAGAGGTGTGTGTGTGTGTGTGCGTGCATGTGTTTGTGAAGATCTAGGGCAGACGTAGCCCTAACATGGCTACACTCAAGCAGGTAGAAAGCCCAATGAGGTACAGTGCATACACAACAGGACCCCAGCAATGTGCACCAGTAGCTCAAATGCCAAATGGTTTGATTCTTTATTTTAATTTTCTCCATCCTTTAAGCAAATGGAGGAATAAAGTAGCATAGTCTCCAACGGAATACATTCTGGAGGATCGTTTCTGCAGACCAAGGAAATACGGTCTGGGGGGTCATATTATCTGGCTATACCAGCGTTTGACCACCTGTTTTGATGTAAGATACGTCAAACAAAAAATATGTTGGTAAGAGTTACGTGAATTCCGACTTGCGTGGCGGTTAGGCAGTATTAGGCATTAATTGGTTAGTGGTTAAGGTTAGGCATTAACTGCGACTGGTTATGGTTAGGGTAAGCTGTCAGGGGAAGGCATTTGCAAATATTAGCATAAGCAACAACAATCAGCACCACAAAGAAAGTGTCCCAAGCATGATTGGAACCAGCAGCTTTCGGGTTGCAAGTCGGGTGGTTTCTGCCTTCGGGTGGTTTCTGCCTTCGGGTGGTTTCTGTTTCGGGTGGCATTCTCCCTTCCGTATTTACCTGCCAGTATAGCTAGATAATATGACCACACAGATGGTACTCTTTGGTCTGCAGAAACGATCCCCCCGAACGTAAATATGGGATGAGAGACTGAACGACTATAGCACACACACACACACACACACACACACACACACACACACACACACACACACACACACACACACACAAGCACACGCACACACACACACACACACACACACACACACACACACACACACACTCCCAAATGCAAACATATGTAAAAACAAATGTTATACAAACAGGGACACACACTTACATCATACTTGTATTCATAGACATACTAACACACACACACACACACACACACACACACACACACACACACACCGATATATGTTGATATATATACGACCAAACAACAGGAAGCAGTTAACATACATACACACTTACATTTGCATCACACTTATATTCATAGACATACCAACACTGACACACGCACAGAGTGGGAGGTAGGGAGGGAGGTGGAGAAACATGGAGCATTTCCTGTGACAGGATTTGAAACTGGAGCCCCTTCAGCTGTGGTCTCTATTTCCTCTCTGGATTTACAAAAACAAAGTTAGTGCGTGTGTGTGTGTGTGTGTGTGTGTGTGTGTGTGTGTGTGAGCACATACTGTATGTGTTCAGTGCATATGTATTTATACTGTGTGTGTGAGACAGAGAAAGAGAGAAAGTAAGAGAGAAAGAGAGAAATTAAACATGTGTGTCTGATACCATTCCTCATTCCATTCCATGCATTAAAATGAGCCCATCCTCCGATTTCTACCTCCACCAGCCTCCACTTGTGTGTACAATATGTCTGGAGGGGGCCTCTTTAATTAGTAATGTTATACTCAATGAAGAATTTAATGCAGACTATTGTATGATCTAACTTCAGAGAGTCAGAGCATACATACCTGTGTCTCACATACAGTATGGACCAGATTGTGTATTTGCATGAAGCCTAAGAACATTATTATAACAGTATTATAACAGAGTTTAACTCAGGTTCCGTCTCCACAGAAGGCCACCTGCTCCTAAGGCTTTAGAAAAGGCACTTATATGGCTATAAGCTGGCAGTGATCATTCTTGGTCTCATTATTTACATAATGTACATTCACATTATGTAGTCAAAAACTTCTGAAAGTTCTCCATAAGTATGTATAGAATGAGCCCAAGAATGACTGCTGCCTAGCTCATAGCATTAAAGGCAACACAATAGGACAGGGTGGCATTTGGACTACCAGTAATTCATAATTGTAACTCATTGTGAGTATATTTATTATGCATTATGGATATGGGTTTCATAGAAAGTGTTACCAACATTTTGGTAGCACTTGACATGGCAGCTTGGAATAAGTGGGTAATAACATGTAATAACCATGGTTTTTTCCTAGTAATTACCTGTAGTTACCAGTAACAAGAAAGACAATTACCTTATTATTACAAGGTAAGTGGGAATGTAGTTTCTATGTAATTATTTTTGCATGAAAGATGCTCGAACAGAGCAGGTAGTTACGATGAAATAAGGTGGTATCAGACCTGGAAAAACGTTATACTGTATTTCCATTTTGTTCTAGCCTACCCCGTCTTAACCTCACAACTAATACCATGGTTACTCAGTCAGTGGTAATAATGACGTTTATGTAGGTTCAGTTGGGGCACTTAAAGGAGAAGGGCAGCTGGCCGTCAGGTGACAGACAGCTGTATCCACGTATGAACGACAGCAAACACGTGTTCATTGGACTGGGCTTAAAAGAGCCGAGTTATGCAACTCTCCACCATGGTTTAACAGTGTTTTCGCCACTGGCTATGCAAGTTAATTTTGGTAGTCCCACCCACCACCAGCTTTCACCTGCAGGTTGACTCTGTGTTTTGAGGGTTGAAAAGTTGATGGGCTCCCCTCCTTATAATATTGTATTTAACTTCCATTCCAAAACTACCATTTTCATTCAACTTATTCAAACATAAAGTGCACACATTCCAGCCTAACCTCGGAAAGACATGGAAGAGAGGGAGGGGAAGAGAGGGAGGGGAAGAGTGTGAGAGACAGAAAAGATTGAGTGTGAGGGCGAGAGAAAAGTGTCCCTACAGTAGTATCGGTATGCATGCATCCACTGAATGCTACATTTTATGGATGATTTCCATGCAGTTAATATAAAGGTACTCTGCCCTTCACTAGGAGGTCGCTTCATATATGCCATTTAGCTGACATATTTATCTACATTGCAGTGAGTGCATACATTTTTCAGCATATATGATCCCAGCGGGAATCAAACCCCAAACCTAAGCGTTGTTAGCACCATGGTCAACCAACTGAGCCACAGAGGACCGCTTCCTATCATGGGGCTCATGTGCAATTGTTTCTTTCAATAGAAGAAGGGCCAACTCACTTAACAACTGTGATACAGAAAAAAACTAATTAAAGTACTGTTTAACTTATGTTTGAGTATTGCTATGTTAAGTACAGCTACTATAGCTGTACTTTAGCAATAAGTGAACATTAGCCTCAGTTGAAAGTAGCTAGCTCTATTGTTAGCTGTGGAGCCATAGGTCTAGCTTTGTATTGTAAGGTCAATGATTCAAGAACGATATGGAAACAGTGTAACAATAATGCAGAAAAAAGCATCTATCATGGAAAACAATCAATTGGAAACTACAGTCCACCTTACTTTGTAATAACAAGGTAATTGTCTTTCATGTTACATGTTACTGGTAACTATCAGTAATTACTGGTAATTACCTTGGTTTATACCATGCTATTACCCACTTTTTCCAAGCTGTAATGTAAAGTGCTACTGACATTTTTGTTGTAACCACGGACATACCTGATTCAACAAATTAAAGGCTTGATGATCAGTTGAGTAGTTAAATTAGGGTGCTACTGCTGGGCTATGCAAGCCTATGGAGGCCCCAAGGACCGGAGTTCAGCACTGCCATAAGGCATTTTCACATCAGCTTATATCCCCCCAAAGTTCAACCGAGCGATATTCACATTGGTGCCAGATGTTTATAGGGTTTAATTATAAGTGTTAAGTGTGATATAACAATAACTAATATCCCAAATGTGTTTCGTAGACTCCGGCACCTCCGGATGGACCCACACAAAGGGACAACACACCTACTATTACTGTAGGAGTAGAGATGGAGAGAGAGGTGCTCGTCCCCTTCTCCCATCATGGTCAGGTGGCCCTGCCAAAGTGTAATTTGTCATAAACACTATAACACTTAGCACGATACTCAACCCGAACCCGACCATGACTGTATTAATTCTCCGAAATCCAGGTCCAGGTCGGGTTTGGACTGAAAATCAAAGCTCTACTCTACAGCACAGCTGGAAGTTGACAATGGGGACTTAGTGTAAAAAAACAGTGAACGATCATCCCTGTAAGCCCAAACTGGCTATGGATAAAAAAACGCCACGTAAATGAAATGAAACCAATTGGAGTGCATCACTTGAGTGCAAAGCACCATCCCAAATGATCCATCTGAGTGAGCTTGCATTTGGACCGTCGCTGGCGCGGCCACGGCTGCAGATGAAGTCAAGCCCATTAGACACACTTTAATTTGGCAATTTGGAATAAAAGAGCGGAAGAAAAATACTCAGTGAGCGGTGCAGGAAGAGGGGCACGATGAGAGAAAAAAACAACAAAAGGGTTCTCTCACAGGGACAGCCGGAGAACCCTTTATGGTTCTAGGTACTGTAACACCTACAGTATTTGTCTGAGGGTGTACTGTGTTCTTGGGGTATTCAAATGTCTAGCATCGCTACACTAACTGTGATTAGAATGACAGGACACATCTTAAAAGGGGAAATCTGAGATTGGTACATCAATTTTTGAACTTTTAAATGATATATAGCGATTGATTCCTGAAGAATATAACTTAGAAATGTTTCATCAGTTTAACTGTCTTACCCCATCAGAACATAATGAGAACCTAAAATATGCTTGGAGTTTTACTCTTGAAACTGTCATTTTCATGTCAGGGATGAACACTCCTTGCCTCCATAGCTTTGTTGATGAATTTGACAGTGGTTACATTATTCCAGCCCTATCTGGGGTCACAGAGAGTTAAGGGTTAGGGTTACCTCACTATTGATAAAGTGTCGAACACGTAACAACACTAAGATTTAAACAGAGTATATTCTTATCAGCAGTTCATGTAATTGTATGCAACCATCAGAGTCTTAGTCTGTAACGATTAGCCAGCAGTGCTTTGGTTTCTCCTAGCCTGAGAGACAGTGTGTAAATCAGGGCGGGTGTTGGTGGTTAGGTTATGGAGGAGTCAGGAAAACACGGAATCTCATGAGCAGGGAAGTATGGGATTGCTGGAGGAAACAGAGAGGCCATTGATCCACCAGGGCTTCTCCTGTGGCCAGACGTCTGGAGACACTTTGGACCCCGGACTCGCCCTCCTCACAGCAATACCCCTCTTTTTACACACACACACGCACGCACGCACGCACGCACGCACGCACGCACACACACACACACACACATACAGGCACACAGACACACACATTCACATTGTGCATAATTTTAAGGATTAAC
The DNA here is from genome assembly GCF_951799395.1 of Argentina silus. NCBI lineage: Eukaryota > Metazoa > Chordata > Actinopteri > Argentiniformes > Argentinidae > Argentina > Argentina silus. Next base: position 19,000,182 of record NC_139659.1, on the reverse strand, counting down.
AATATTTGTATCATATCTTCACATTTATATCTCAAATTATAACATTGGGGGGATTCACAATATCTTAATCCATGAAATAGCTTGTTATTAGCATTGATCCATGGGCATGGTCTGACAAGTGGCTTTATATGGTGAGGTTGTAATGATGCTATCTGTTTAATTCTTGTGGAAGTTAGAAATAATTACACTATAACCCACTCCATAGTCACAGTGCAGGCATATCACTATCTATTCCCATAAGTTAAAGGCAATGAAGGGGCCACACTGACCCCCTTAGCTCTGCTCTCAATGTGCTTGTCTAATTAAGGCTCAGATTGACATTATATATGGATATATTTTTCCAGGGAGATGGAAGCAATGCAAAGACACTTTGAAGAGAAGCTATTGGATCTTCGCAACTAAAAGCTGTATATTTTATAAGTAGCATTTTTTGTTTTATTTGAATTGTCCTGCGGGACTCCTTCAAGATCTAATCTAAATGTGATAATAGATGCCTGTAAGTTCTGGAGTGCTCTTATATCGCACACGCACGGAATCAAGGCTAAAGTACACCTACGTACACGTTGTCGTTGTCATTTCATGGGTTTCTGTGGGTTTCAGTTTTTTTTTTTTTATGTCTCTGTGGTGTTTTTGTCTCTGTTTTGTATTGTGAATTTGTGTGGTCCCCAGTAAGAGTAGCTGTTGCAATATGCTATGAAAGTAAAGTACACACGTGTAATTATTGGGTGTCTTATCGCTACAGTAAGACGCAGCACTGGCACACAAAATCAATGTCGTTAATAAACAAATGTCCACATGGCACTAGTTGTACGGTAGTTAATATAAGTGACCTTATTATGGCACGTAAGGTTCATTAAAGACTCTGTGTACAACATAAAATACATCAGAAACAACACGTTAGTCTGGAACGTTTCCACAAAGTTTCTGTTCAATCATAAGAGTCATGCCTCCACGTGGCTCTGTAATCAGTGTGTAACTCAACTAGCAAAATAACAACGTCCCCTCTGATTGTCATGGTACCAACCACATAGGTCATAGTGGTTCCCATGACGCCACACAGAAGGGCATTATAGGAGAATTAAAGGGAATTTGTAGACTGCTATGTTCCATGTGCTCCACACTTAAAGGAACTGTCAGTATTTATTTATTTATTTATTTATTTTTTATTAAAAAGGAAATTAAATATCCTCTGACATACCTTGAGAGTGCCCTCTGAGAGTAGGGCAATTTTCGTACCTTACCATAACCAAAGCCATGAAGGCCTATTACTCCATTGTTTCTGTTTTTGTTATTGTAGGAGACTTTGTAAACAAATGATGTTTGGCTTCAAATCATATATTTTAAAAGTAAGAAGTCAAGAGTTATTTGCATTTGCTCTATTGTTTACATTTCTACGTGGCCCTGCATGCAAAAATCACTGACAGTGCCTTTAACGATCAGAGAGAGGGAGAGATACAGAAATTGACAAGGGAAAAGGAGAGGCAACAAGAGAAGAAGGAGAGAGGACAGGGGAGAATCAAATTAAGACTCAGTCACGGCCAATCATCTGCGCTCTGAGACAGTTGAGCTTTGTGAGGCGTGCGTCATACTGGCTTGAGTGTCGCTGAGGGGGGACAGAGGTAAACCTTGTGTTGCCTTTATCAAACAGTCAGGGTTACCACCAGTTCAGGAGGACTGCCTTAAATATGGAGTCCAGCTTGTCACCATAAAGAGTCAAGAACTGAGGGGGGATTTCCCAGACGAACAGGAATGAGGCCCCTTTGTGTACGTTCATTCCCAGCCGACCTTCAGCTCTGGAGAGTTCATATTTGGCAATACTGAAGAGAGACGTCTTCTTCTTTCTTCTTCATCTTTGAGCACTGCTACAGTATTTGACTTCTATTGAGCAGACACAAAATGGTGCCTTTAGGGTTTATTGACCAATAAAGAGGTCAATGCTTACTCGTTCACTGAACTCCAGCTGAATCTTAAGACAGATCTTGATGACCCCATACAATAATTATCTCTCTTATCCATCCCTACCCAAACATGGGCCCAAGGGTAGGTGGTCAGTTTTATAGTCCCCTCTTCAAATGATCATCTGTAAAGGGGATCTCCGAGAAGCCTTGTTAAAAACAAAGTTGTACATAGTATAGGGACTACTTCACTCTCAACTGTGCTGCTCTCCAAGTTATTAGCTTGAACTTGGTCAGGCAGTGCCCCAGCCACCCCATCAGGCCCCCAGGTTAGGCCCCAGCCTTAGAGTCGTTTGGGAGGCCCCTTCCCACTTTTCCTGCCTGGGAATGGGGAAACTGAGGGGGCCCCTTCACAGACCCAAGCCCAAGTACTCAGGAGATGGAAACAGCATGTGGAAAAAGAGTGAGAAGTGAAAATACCTTCAAAATCCAAAACGGTCTGTAGCACCGACTGGTCCCCATGACTTGGGAAGTGGACGGAGGGGAGGGGGAAGGAAAAGAAGCCATCAGGGGCATTTACAGTAGCAGAGGAGAGAGATTTGGAGAATGTGCTTTCAAGAACTGTGGACTTCCCTTTGGTTCCATTCACGTTGGGCTTGGCTACATGTGTGTAAGGCATTCTGTTCTACCCCCCTCCCCCCCCCGACTACTCTATGTGCACCCTCATATCTATGCTTTTTATGTTGGGCTTTTCTTTTCCTGGTCCATGTGTGACATATTAAATGTGTGTTTTTGGCATGTTCGTGGGTCTCTATTACATACATCTGCCAGGCACGTGAAGAGACGAGGATCTCTCAAGGGGGGAAGGGGCTGAAAAGTTCCAAATGAATATGGGAAGCTTCCAAATCATTGAAATTAGTCTAATGTTTCTAGTTTGCTGCAGTATGCGGATTCTGTTCATGCTCCCTTGGAAGAACACACTTCTCCACTAACTTGCTTGTACCATTAACTCTGTCTGTGTGTGTGAATGCAGTGCAGATGCTATAAGTGTGACGGTTTAGTGAAGTTGAGTAGTATACTGCATGAGCCTAGTGATATTTATCTATGAATGACAAGCTTACTTGATCCAAACAACTGTAGGTAATGCCAATTCAGAGGGAAAGCGCGCTCACGTCTCTGATTTGCATAGGAATCAATTACACACTGTGTAGATTAGGATGTCACTACCAACTCAGCAAATTTCATAGTTTTCTCTTGATCCTGACAAACTCCCCAGTCCCTGCCAGTGACAAACATACCCATAACTTGATGCAGCTACCACTATTCTTCACATGGGAGATGGTGCAGAAACTGCATTGCATGTGTTGGATTTGCACCAAACTTAATGCTTTGTTGTAAAAAACTAATAAACACATTTCCAGCCACTTTCTTTGCTGGACTCACTTGAATTCATTGTTGCAAACACAATTATGGATATGAGATAGATTATTTTCCATTAAGGGATTCTTTTTGGCCACTTGCTTATAGACCAATTTTGAGTGACTGAGATGATGTTGTCCCATCGACTGTGCTTTTTCCTCTCCACCATTCATCTTTGTAGATTTTTGTAAGTCTCCCCAGGCCTCAGGGAAGCATTCCTGAGCAGTTTTGTTCCTCTCCATTTGCTCAGTTTGTACTGACAACTTAATCCTCACAGTGTGTAATTGATTCCTATGCAAATCAGAGATCCTATAAAAACAAACATATTAATTCCAAAATTAGATGAACTATTATCCTTGCGTTAAGTTGGACTAAATTCAATTTATTGAGTGATTTGTTTATGACATTTTTGTATTATATTTAATTTTAAGAGTGTCATAGCAAAGGGTCTGAATACTTGGTCCTCTGTGGCTCATTTGGTAGAGCAAGGTGCTAACAACGCTAAGGTTGTGGGTTTGATTCCTGCTGGGATCATATATACTGAAATGTATGCACTCAATGCAATGTAAGTTGCTTTGGATAAAAGCGTCAGCTAAATGGCATATATTATATTTCTGTATTTCAATTTTAATACATTTACTGAAATTTCTAAAAACCTGTTTTCGCTTTGTCATTCTGGGGTATTGTGTGTGGATTGATGGCAAATTCTTGTAATTTAATCCATTTTAAATTGAGTCTATAACACAACAAAATGTGGAAAAAGTGAAGGGGTCTGAATACTTTTCGAAGGCACTGTATCTAGCGTACTGTGGGGGTCAGGATTTCTCTCTTACATTTTATTCCACGGAACCTTTATGTGCAAGGATTACATCACTATCAAAGCAATCTATATAGAAACATGGATTCTAATGAGCAAGTTTCCTAGAGAAGCCCTTTAACTAGTTTAGAGATCAATTTGGTTTCATACTGAATATAATCCAAAAAATAAAGAAATATAACTAAAGCATTCTGTATGACAAATAATTGCTTACTGGAATCCAAAGGTGTAAACATATAAATGAATATATAATGACATGCAATTGTATGCAGACAAAGCCGGTCTCGTCAACAAAAGAGGGCACACAGCACGTCATGCCTTTATACATTAAATCAAATTTTGCCAAACCGTTTGCTGTTTTTTTTGCTCCCGATTCTTACACCCCATTTTTAATTCTGTCCCTCCTGCTGTCTGTAAGAAATCTGCATGTTGAGTGTTTAAAGATTAATGCCTCTGCCTTTCTCTGCATCTCCTTCCTTCCCTCCCTCCCTCCCTCCCTCCCTCCCTCCCTCCTTCCCTCATTTTAACACCCAAGCAGTACCCTCACGTATGCATATGTAAATGCCTCCACACCCAAGCACGGTGGAAGTAATTGTATGCATTTTTAACTGGCCAATCGACTGACAGATAGGCATAGATTGTCTCCACTTGTTCTCTCTCTCTCTCTCTCTCTCTCTCTCTCTCTTCTCCCCCTCTCTCTCTCTCCCTCTTTCATTTTTTTTTTATTTTTAGCTCTGTGCTTCCCCCTCCAGATGCAGAGGAATCGTTCTGCAGAGCGGGTCTGCAGCAGAATGATTAGAAGCAAGCCATACTCCTCAGATCTCACCCTCTCCCTCTCTTTCGCTGTCTCTCTCTGGCTGTTCCTGTCTCTGTTATTTCCCTCTATCTAGCCATCACTGGCAGAATTTTGTTGGGTTCTATCCATAGTTGCATGTCCTCAGCTCTACAGGGAGGGGTAGTTGGAGGGGATTTTAGGGGAGTGAAGAAGGGAAGTAAGTGGGAGGAAACAAGAATAAGGAACTGGGAAATGTTTTTTTTGTTTTTTTTTTAAACAAAGAAGCTGAAATATTTTGAAACACTTTACTTTAAGAACTTATGCATAGGGCTTTCATAAGAATGGTATGACAATGTCATTGTCATCGTAACATGCCATAACAACCCATCCTATACTGCCTACAAACGATACAACATTTTTTATGGTCAGACAGCCTTTCACAATACACGACTAGGAGAAAGTTGGCTTTCACATTTAACTACTTCACCGTAGAATGTCGGGCATGAGTGGAATGCGGTATTTTGAGCACAATCACATATCAAACATGTTCTAATATTGATTGGAAGAATCGACAATCATCGCAGAGCCTGTCAAAAGCATTCTGAGAACCTTTCACATTCCCCCAAATATATAATAATGTTCCAGATATGTCTTGAACTTCCTAGGAAGTTTGTACAATGTTCCGATCAAGGAATTAATGGCAAATATTGTGTAATTTGAAAGCAGTTTTACAGCACTGATTTTATACTCACAATGCATAGAACCTTAAAACATAGAAACACTCACGTTAGAACACCTCTGTTGACCCAAACAGTGGAACCCTTTATTTGAACTGTACGTCACAACAGCGTCATACTGATATCATAAACATGACATAATCTGACATTATGCCATAAGATGTCACAACATCTTGAATGTCATTTAACAAGATAGTGTCATTTGGTATGCATTGAAAACAGTTATGACAGGTAGTATGACATATGTTGACATAACAGTTAATGTCAAAATGATGTAACCAAAGTGTTATGACATCTGTTATGGCTAATCTACAGGTGCATAACAGTGTCATATGTATTATGTCATAAACTGTCAAGATTATTGACACACTATGACACATATCAAGACAATGTGATTTTGTATATTGGCCTATTGGCAACTGTTGACATGTATGTATCTTATGTATGTATCATATGTCATATGTTAACTTCAAACTTATGGCATTTTTCCAAAGTTATCATTCCATTGTTACTGAAGTATCATAACAACGTAAAAAGTTAAATTAATGAATGGTAACACTTTCTATATTACACGCAGATATAATGCATTATACCTCATTATGTATGCCTCAGTATGATGCCTTATAATGTTTTCCACAACTGGAAATGGCTGATGATAGCTCAGGATCATTGAGATTATCAATTATATGTATAATGCTGTCATACATGCTTATTACATGCTTATAACGTTAATACATGCTTACGTTGTATAATGCTCTATGAATGCTTCAAGTAAAGTGTTAATTGATAGCCACTTGAGCAATAGAAAATATTGTCATGAATAGTTAGTGGCAGATGTACTGGACTTCAGGTGAGGAGTGGAACAAGAAAAGAAAAGAATATTTGAAACAATGTTTTAATGAGATGCTTTGTTTGACAACAATACACATCTTTCAAATATTAACAGAGCTAATAACTAACAATAAAGGTATATCATCTTTAACATTAAAAGAGCCGGGCGTAAGTCTGTTGGAAATCTGCCACCTCTGGCCATCATGACGAAATTCAGTTTGAAGTTCCAAACAACAACATCCTCCCGAATAATAATATAACCCCCCGAAATGGACTTGCAGTGTCGGACATTAGCTTTTGTGTTTCTGCATGCCTGCACAATTTGAAGAGGCAGCCACTAGAGACAGCAAGGCAAACATCGGTGAGTCCAATCTCCCTGGCCAGTAACAACATGTTTGTATACAAACCGAATGTCAGGTAGGACACCCCAATTGTTTCCGGACCAAAATAGCAATTAAACATAGTCAATACAACCATTAGGAAGCTTTTAGAATGCTTGAATGTCACATATTGCACCTTTAACTTACATTAGTTACATTACAAGCAACAAGCCAAGATGGCTAGTCCTTTGCTAATAAGGATACAATAATGAAGCAAAGACAGTAGCTTGAAGGCGCCTTGTCTGAATGGCTTCTGCCCAGTAGCGCTCACGTCCATGATCATGAAGTGCTTGAAGGTTGTCACACATTAATTCAATATCCTGGATACTCTAGACCCTTCAGTTTGCATAGCCCCAATAGGTCCACAGTTGATGTCATTCCACCAGCTCTTCACACTGCTCTAGCCCATCTAGACAAGTGGAAAGTTTGGTCTTTCGGATGAGACGTCCATCCTTCGGATAAGACGATAAACCAAGGTTCAGACTCCCGAATCATTAAAACTTATCACAAGAGTAGGTGTATTAGCGCTCCTGTCTTGGCTAAATTCCAAATCTGGCCCTCATAGTATCTTGGCAACCTAATCCTCCTCTGCTTTCATTTGGCTCATTCATCCCCCCTCCTTTCCCCGGCAACTATTCCCTGGGTCTTTGCTGCAAATGACAACATGTTCTCAGTAACTTTACCTGGTTAAATAAAAATAAATACAAAATGTCAGAATGCTATTTATTGACTATAGTTCTGCATTCAACGCCATTGTTCCATCCTAAGTGGTTATTAAACTCAGGGCCATGGGTCTGAACACTGTTTCCTATAACTGGGTCCTTGACTTTTTAACAGGCAGACCTCAGTTGTGAAAATAGGCAACACCACCTCTTTCATACTGACCCTCAATATCCTCAAGGGTGTGTTCTTAGCCCCATTCTGTAAACCCTGTTGACCCATTGACTGTGTGGCTAAGCACAGAACCAACTCCACCATTAAGGTTGCTGATGACATCACTGTAGTGGGCCTGATTACCAATGACAAATTGACAGCCTACAAGGCCGAGGTGAGGGACTTGGCAGTGTGGTGCCACAACAACAACCCGATCCCTCAACATCAGCAAAACTAAATAACTGATAGTTCACTTAAAGGATGCAGTGGCATTGTTGACTTGACATCCTCACCAGATGCATCACATGCTCATATTGCTCGTATGAAGGGGAATCAAAGCAGAGTAGACTACCTGTGAAGATCAATCATGAGGCTACTCATGATTGATCCCAGTTGAGGGATTTTCTTGTAGATTATTTCCAATGAATAAATAACATGTATGGTGGTGACAATGAGTAGATGGAATCTGATTAACTACTCATCAATAACTGACCTCTCAGCAGAAGCTTTTGGGTGCACATCTGGTACGGTTCCTGTGTTTGGATCAGTCAGAGCTCTCACCAGCAGTATACCGATTCACTGAACAGATGCTAGACCACCCTGTTCATGGGAACCACAGTGCAGCTTTTTGGTGCAAACCCGAGTGCGGAAAGACTGTCACCTATCAAAATGAACCGAACTAAGGGGTAAACAAATGTAATAAACAAATGTAATAAATGTAAATGTAAATGTAAAAAAAAAAAATGTAAACACATCAGGGTTTTGCCTGAAGGTCACTCTCTGTCTGAGTCTCAAAAGACATACACACACTCCATCTTTCTCCCTCTCTCAAATACACACACACACACACACACACACACACACACACTTATCTTTGTACTACTATATACCTCGTTGAGTTTTCTTTTCTGGGCCTCGCTTGCCTAAATAGGAATAATGATAAAGAAAAAGCATCTTTTGCACCAGGACTTACCATATTTATGGGATCAGTGGCCTATATGTTTGACCATCTATGGTGCTAGGCAGAGCACACCGTGGTAATGCTGCAGCTCCTCCATCATACAGTACATGGCTAGCCTGGTGTATTGCCATGATGAGTGAGGTAGACATGCCTGTTGGGCTCGATGGCATCCTAATGTGACTAACACGCTACAATGCTCTACAATAAGGGTTTGAGGGTCCAACAGAGGACCAATGTTTCCAGCTGCCTGAGTCAGTGCCAGTGTCCATGTATACTTTACTCAATTGACAAGGGCACCATCATGTAGGAAGCTTTACTCCACCATTCAGTCGATCAATCAAATCGAACTATCTATCTTTATCAATGTCAGAGGTTTGGCTTGCTGGCCAATGATCACATCTAACACAGGTACAGTACAGTAAGACACAGACAATGAAGTATATTGTGAAGAAAATATATGAAAAAAAAATCACAGCGTTACTAAATCCTTGCTTCGGGCCAGTGGTTCTCAACATGGGGGCGGGAGAAGTAAAATGGGGTGAGAGAGGTGAGGCAGACAAAGAACAAGTGCTTGAAGGGTATAAAACAAACATAAAAAGGTGTAAATGCCAAGGTATAGATAGTCCAAGTAAAACGAATAGAGTAACTACAGTCCCCATAGGTTTACTGTACCCCTGTGGCACTGCGCTCAGCCAAAGCTGGTCACAGTTAGGGATGTTTTTGGGACAGTGTTTCGATAATCCCTGCTCTCTCTCCCTCTTTCTCTCTCTCTCTCTCTCTCTCTCTCCCCTCTCTCTCTCTCTCTCTCTCTCTCACTGCTGTGTGGCACAGCAGCCCAAAAGCACGAAGTGTTGGACTTGCACTCCGTGTGACTCACAGTGGGTGGGAGTCTCGCGCGAAACAGCCGTTGGCGATGCCCTCCACCTGAACCGCCCCAGTGAACCTCTCGCAGTACACAGGGGGTGCTAGGGAAATCAAACAACCAGCGTAATGTAATCTGGAGTTGTGTTGTGTGTTAATATGTTACCGTGGCGCGACGCAGATGCCAAAAACATCTGTTCCCAGATGTGCCGGTGTCTAAGACAACGGCCCGTTATTGGGCTGCATATTCATGACTCTGCTATATGATACAAAGGCGCAGTCTGTTGCTGCCTACTGACTCATTTGAAGCCTAAAATATCATTATGTACTGTAATGCTAGTCGTACACTGTGGATATTCCTTTCATTCATAAATTCCCTCATACATTTAGTTGGCAGTGGATTGTAGTCATTATAGATGAAGAGGATATATTACTACAAATCTTAAGGACTTTATAGCCATCTTCAAATCATTCCATTCAAACCACAATACAGTGCTTTGTTGGCCTACTGTAGTACTTGCTTACTTTGACCAAACCGTGGCTGTATGAAATTACACTAAAACTTAAGCCATTTTCACTTATTGAATTTGGCCCTATAAATTTGCCTAATGATTACTACTTCAAGTATTCTACATAAAGTAACATATTCAATTTCATGCAACTACTCTAAGATACAATACCAAGTTTAAACAAGTTTTTACAGTATACATCATTGTGACACCAAAAAAAGAGAGAGCTTGTTTTGTTGCCGTTTCTTTCTAGGGTAGCTGCATGAGATTAATGTCTTACTTTATGTAGAATAATTCAAGGAGTAATCATTAGGTTAATGTACTGTATTGGCCCAAAAGCTTGGTAGGGGGGGGCTGGGCTACCACCGGGATTCTGAGTTCAGCATATTAACAGCTGCAGGGAAGAAGCTGTTCCTGAGCCTGCTGGTGTGGGAACGGAGACTCCTGTACTGGGCAGTTTTCACCACGCATGGCCTTCCGGTCGGAGCCAGAGCAGCTGCCATATCACACTGTGATGCAGTTTGTCAGAATGCTTTCGATGGCGCACCAATAGAAGTTGACCAGGATCCTAGGAGACAGATGGGCTTTCTTCAGTCTCCTCAGGAGGCATAGACGCTCCTGCGCCTTTTTGACCAGGGTGGAGGAGTTCAGGGTCCAAGAGAGGTCCTCGGAGATGTGGACAGCCAGGAACTTGAAGCTGGAGACACGCTCCACCTCCATCCCATTGATGGGGGTGTGTCTACAGCCCCCAGCTTTCCTGTAGTCCACAATGAGCTCCTTGGTTTTCTTGGTGTTGAGGGCCAGGTTGTTGTTGGCACACCACACCGCCAGATGCTGGACCTCCTCCCTGTAGGCCGACTCGTCGTTGTTACTGATCAGGCCTATCACCGTGGTGTCTTCTGCGAACTTGATGATGGTGTTAAAGCCATGCACAGGCACGCAGTCATGGGTGAAGAGGGAGTAGAGGAGAGGGCTCAGCACACAGCCCTGTGGGACACCGGTGACTGGGGTCTGTTGGTCAGGAAGTCCAGGGTCCAGTTGCAGAGGGAGGTGCTAATGCCAAGGTCACTGAGTTTGGTGACCAGCTTGGAGGGGATGATGGTGTTGAATGCTGAGCTGAAGTCAATGAACAGCATCCTTGCATAGGTGTTGTTGTTATCCAGGTGGGTCAGGGCGGAGTGTAGTGCTGTGGAGATGGCATCCTCCGCCGTTGACCTGTTCTGGCGGTAGGCAAAAATGTCAGTGAAGACCTCGGCCAACTGCCCAGCGCATGCCCTGAGCACACGGTCAGGGATGCCGTCAGGGCCAGCAGCCTAGCATTGTATTTACAGGGGCTAGCATTCATTTATGTATTTATAGCAGTTTGATTTATTAATAGCTTTGAACTAAAATAAAATTACCCCCTTCCACATACAACATACATTCAATGTTGCAATAATACTCCAAACTACTTGCTCAGCTTGTTTGTCAGTTTGTGCAGGTAGGCATATAATGATGCTATATGATTCATATGATAATTTATGTAGGTTTCATGGTACTGAGACCCAATTAATATGGTTTCCAACGTGTATACTGTGCATCTAAACTTTCCAAAAGTACTCAATGTACAATGTAAGTTTTCCTGCATGAATAGAATAGGTTTGAAGAGAAGGCAAAAGATAATACCACGGTCACACACTTTACTTAGTCAAACAAGATATGGAAAAACAATGTTATATATAGATTTAGTTTCAGAAGTGGGAACATTTTGTTAGGAATTGCTACGCAGCAATTGGTTCACAGCACATACATACTATCAGCCATTTTGAATAGCTGTCATTAAAAATGTGTCATGTACTGTAGCTCTAAAATGTACCACAATGTCAATAGCTTGCTGGAAAGGTTGGGTAAAGTCTTCTATGTCAACTGTAAGTTACATGGGGAGCAGGGCTGTTTCGAGCAGAGACAGGCCCTTAAACATTCTCTACTTTGAGCTGAGATTGGGTGAGTGCATGGGTTACTCTTAGAATTCTTAAAACATCTCTATTCTGCAAGGAACGTGATATTTTCCCCTGAAAATTGCCAGTGATGTTAAAAAAATGCAAATGGGCACTCCTCTCGTTCATTGTATGTTTTTGATCTCCATAATGTATGTTTTCTGCAATTGTTAGCAGTACTCATTTTGTATGTTCTGTGAATGTAAAATGATAACCAATATTGATTGTGGTCCAGGAGCAAAAATCCAAGTGTAGTCTATGATGCTGCCAAACAAATGAACAAAATCGGGAGACCCATACACTATTTGCATTTTTCTATTAACTGCACAATAATCCTGAACATACATATACACCTTTAATATTAGACACATGAAACCTGGATATGCTGGTTGTTGGATACTGGGCCAGTTGTGCTTGTTATTCCCATCCTCTCTTTAGCTTCAGTGAGGAGAGAGTGTATTTTCCTGCCTCTCTAATGTAAAGGCACCACTGACACACAAGGTGTCATCACGACCACAAATCACTTCCCTGAGAGCCTCTCTAGCTCTCTCTTGCTTTCTATCCCCCTTCCCCTCTCTCTTCCCCTCCCCTCCCCTTCCCTCTTTTCCTCCCTCCGTCTCTTGCCATGTGCGCTCCAGTGCCTCATATAGGACGCTGCGAGGAGGATATATCTCAATTAGAACACAGGGGAGCGCAATGCACCGGCCAACCGTTCTCCTTCTTCTTCTACGACTCCCCCACCACCCCCCCACCACCACCACCCCCCACCCCCCCCACCCCTCCTCCTACCACAGACCCTTCCACTCCCTCCAGCCCTCTTAAAGCAGAAGGAGCAGAGAGTGGAGCCACAGCCCCGTCTGCAAAGCTGCCCGTCAACCGCCCAAGGGGCCTTTATGCAAATGAGCATGAGGGGAACATGTCGAGATTTGTTTATAGTCCGTTAAGGCCCTCCCCCTTTCATTCTTCCTTCCCACCAAGGCACAGACACACGAACGCACGCACACACACTCTCTCTCTCTCTCTCTCTCTCTCTCTCACTCACTCACTCACACACACACACACACACACACACACACACACACACACACACACACACATACACACATGCCCACTCCTCCTCCCCTCTCCTTACTGTGCTTCCCTTCCCTTCCCTCCTCTTCTCTTCTCTGTCTGCACTGACAGTTTTATTCCTTTATTATTTTGTCAGCTGAGAGGTTAGCGGAGCCTGGTCCCATTCTCCCTGGCCCATAGCATAGCCCACCCACCCACCTAGCTTGAGCTAGCGTTAGCTGCCCACGGTGATTGAGAAACCATTGTTGCTGCACAACTAGCATTAGCGCTCCTGTGATTTAGAAGCCATTGTTGCTACTGCATTCCGTTGTTGACAGAGGTATTTCCACTGTGGTGAGGTCTCCAGTGCTAACAGGCAGTCTGCAGAAACTGGGTCGCAGGGGGAGAGGGCGACAGAGAGGGAGAAAGAGAGAGGGAGGGGCTGAGACAGAGGAAGGGGAACAGAGAGTTTAGGAGTTGACAAGTCAGAGAAATAACAGTTTGGGGGCGGAAGTGGATATTTTCTTCAGTGTAATATGTATGCATATAATAAGCTAGTCTGTAGCTCATGAACTCAACACAATTTCTGTTCCAATTCTGGTTAGCTATGGAATAGTTAGATTTGGAATTTCAACTTCATATAGAGTACATTTAGTTTGGGATTTTTTTTATTTTTCAGATTGCAGATAAATACGAAGCTTATAGTTTTCTGTCAAAATATAATTTCATGAAATATTTGACAGTTAACCAAAAAAATAATATATATATATATATATATATATATATATATATATATATATATATATATATATATATATACTGGTCCCATATATATATATGTTATATGTTCAAAAACATTTACATTCCAAGGATTATGTTCCAAGAGGTAAAAAAACACAAAAACACATTTATGTTCAAAAATGTGTTTTGGAAATGTAAGGCATCTAAGTATTTCCCTCTGGACCGACCCCCTGGTGTGTTATTTTCGAGGAAAACAAGACAGACGATCGAGACGGAATCCGGGGACCTCCTCTTGAACATCAGTGACCAAACATGAAACCCAACAAAAAAGCGGTTCTGATGGTGCAAGGGTTCCATAGGCTGTCAGTTTTCATCCCGGGGAACAGCTGTCGAAATCCACCAGGGGTATTTCAAGGACCATTCAGAGTTCCGACAGTTTTCAAACTGTTCCCAAAAATTAAAGACGTCTGATAAGAAAATGGAAACGTTACCATCCATCATTTTGGTGACAGGATTGTGTGACAGGAAATGGATACCAGAGTCTTTAAAAGCTTTTTTTTGTGAGATTTGAGAGAAGTTTTCAAAAACATTTTGTCACTGCTGTCGCTGAAAAGATAACTTTTACCACCAGCTTTGTCTGAAACCTGACTGTAACTGCTCTCGCCAAGTATCATGAGGCTATTCTTGAAGCTATTTTGAGATATTCCATGCTTACTATTTCTTTGTAACATGTTTTTGCTTCTCTTCTGGTTATATAATTTAAAGGTAAAGCATGTTTTCTAATAGCCACAATTATGTGCATATCCCTGTAAAAAAACCTGATGTATAATAGGTACGTAATGGCCAGTTTTTCGCTGTCCTAGACAGATTTTCTAGATTGGAGTGAAATCCGACGTTGGTACTGGCATTGTGTGAGCCAGTCCAGAGTGGTATATTAGAAGAGGCACCAATGAAGGGATGAATTCTCTATTTGCTAATGCTTATTGAGACTCAAATAGTTCCTTCACGCAAACATATGGAACAAGTATCCAGTGTAGGCTAGGTTGTAGAGGCTAGGTTGTAGAGGCTAGGATGTTGCAACCTCATAGGGTAGGCAAATTCCAGAATCATGCCTTGGCTGGGTATGTAGTAAATAGCCTAAACTTATCAATGTTACATTGAGCTGGGTGAATGGAATATGAATGACAGTCATCAAATATGCTTTAATAGAAATAAGGCCATATTTGTCCTCCCTAAACACCACCAGCCACCACTGATGAACACATTGTAACTAATGTGTAACTGTAACTGTAAAGTGTTACCCAGGTGGACACTAATAGTCAAGTGGCAGAGACCATACAATGTTTCATCAGAAGGGGCTATGCATTAATATACTGTGACTGTCCCTCTTTCTCTCCTTGGATAGGTACAATTTGTGAGGGTTGGAGAGAACTCAGAGATCCTCTGTCAACATGTTTCAACAGGATCTAAGCAAAGGGGAAGGCTTAGAGTGTGTGTGTGTGTGTGTGTGTGTGTGTGTGTGTGTGTGTGTGTGTGTGTGTGTGTGTGTGTGTGTGTGTGTGTGTGTGTGTGTGAGTAGGGGGGCTGATACAGTATGAGTTAAGGGGAATAGGCCCACCTGTGCAGACCTGTCTTAAGCTGCTTTCACATTACACAATAATGGTCACAAATTCCTTATTCATACGGGAAGTTTGGGACCTATCAAAGACAACATTTGGGAAGTTCAGGATCTATAAGGAACAACATTGGGTGGTGCCGACAAGCTTTGTGGTGATCAGCGACCTAATTAATATCAGAACATATTTGATTGCGCCCAATGCGTATTTCATGCACGCCCGACATTCTATGGAAAGTGTGAAAGCCACACATCTTGCAATAGAACTTTCTACTCTTGTAATGTGAAAGGTTAGGTTATTTATACGACAGCTTGGTTTATTAATGATTCTGATTGGCTGAAGGGGAATTCTAGAGTGGACATTATTTTTCGATAACCGTACAGTAAAAGATAACAGGACAGCTGTGAAGTAGTTCCAGTAATGTTTTACTGGATGCGTTTTATGTTGAAGCAGGGCTTCTACTGACTGAGTGATTGACAATAAAGTTACATACAAAGCTCTGGCAACCACACAAACTTAAGAGAAGTGGAATGTGATCAAAGCTACCTTACACTCATATACCGGGCGAACAATGCAGTCTGGGCAGCAAGTTGCTTTTGTTGTGATCATTACGTCTGGTTGGCTAGAAGCTAGGTAGCTGGCTATGAGCTGTATTAAAAGTGTTGAGAGGCATCCGACAAGATACGTCATTTGTACAGCTCAGGCAAATGGTTTGCTAGCTAGCTAGCTAGCTAGCTAACTAACTAACTGAACTTAAACATGCAAGTTAATCTCCACTTTTGTTTTGGTGGCTAGGTTTGGTTAAACACTGAAAATAAAATGTCCCCTTTGGTTTACATTGTATTTCAAACCGTTCGAGCAAACCGCATGCTCTATTATATTCAGCAATTAACCTTACCCCTGGATCCAAACTAGTGTGCCTAAAAACGCACTAGTTAACGTAGCTGTCAAAATATTTCAACAGATATGCCCAAAACCAGATGACAATTGACTTTTCTCTCAAAGAAATAAATGGTTGAACTATTTTCGTTGTAGTGGCTCAGCTGCTCCTTGGTCGTCGTGGAGTATTTCCCTATCCCACCTTGGAGTTCATTATCCCACTAAAATCCTGCAGCTTTACTCTGATTATGTTAGTCCGATTAAAGCCACAATCCTTCATTAATAATATGTATTTGTTATTATTATTCAGGCCCGCCACATAAACCTGAGGGATGGTGTTGGAGAAATGTTACCACTCTTAAAATCATCAACAGAATTCTGATGACCATGACATCAACAAAATATGGACTGAAGTCCATGACATCAACAAAATATGTTCTTAAAGGGATAGGTTGACAGTTGGCAATACATTTGTTCTACTTACCCAGAGTCATATGAACTCATCAATACCATTTTTATGTCTCTGTGCAATTTCAAGGTAGGTACAGTGCATTTGGAAAGTATTCAGACCCCTTAACCTTTTCCACATTTTGTTATGTTACAGCCTTATTCTAAAATTGATTAAATTCAGTTTTCCCTCATCAATCTACACACAATACCCCATAATGACAAAGACAAAACAGTTTTTAGAAACGTTTGCGAATTTATTAAAAATGAAAAACAGAAATATAACATTTACATAAGTATTCAGACCCTCTGCTATGACACTCGAAATTGAGCTCAGGTGCATCCTGTTTCCATTGATCATCTTTGAAATGTTTCTACGACTTGATTCGACCTCAGGCCATGAGGTCGAAGGAATTGTCCGTAGACCTCCGAGACAGGATTATGTCGAGGCACAGATCTGGGGAAGGGTAAAAAAAAATCTGCAGTATTGAAGGTCCCTAAGAACTTGCCCGCCCGGCCAAACTGAGCAATAGGGGGAGAAGGGCCATTGTCAGGGAGATGACCAAGAACCCAATGGTCACTCTGACAGAGCTCCAGAATGACTCTCAGACCATGAGAAACAAGATTCTCTGGTCTGATGAAACCGAGATTGAACTCTTTGGCCTGAATGCCAAGCGTCACGTCTGGAGGAAACCAGGCACCGCTCATCACCTGGCCAATACCATCCCTACGGTGAAGCATGGTGGTGACAGCATCATGCTGTGGGGATGTTTTTCAGTGGCAGGGACTGGGAGACTAGTCAGGATCAAGGGAAAGATGAACGGAGCAAAGTACAGAGAGATCCTTGATGAAAACCTGCTCCAGAGCGCTCAGGACCTCAGACTGGGGCGAAGGTTCACCTTCCAACAGAACAACAACCCGAAGCACACAGCCAAGACAACGCAGGAGTGGCTTCGGGACAAGTCTCTGAATGTCCTTGAGTGGCCCAGCCAGAGCCTGGACTTGAACCCGATCGAAGAGAGACGTGAAATTAGCTCTGCACTGACGCTCCCCATTCAACCTGACAGAGCTTGAGAGGATCTGCAGAGAAGAATGGGAGAAACTCCCCAAATACAGGTGTGCCAAGATTGTAGCATCATACCCAAGAAGACTTGAGGCTGTAATCGCTGCCAAAAGGTGCTTCAACAAAGTATTGAGTAAAGGGTCTGAATACTTGAGGGGAAATGAGGGGAAAAAATGAATTTAATGCATTTTGGAATAAAGCTGTAACATAACAAAATGTGGAAAAAGTGAAGGGGTCTGCATAATTTTTGAATGCACTGTACGGAGTCATTGCTTAATGCCTTCGTGCAATGAATGGAAGTCTACAGGAACGACTAGCTAGCTCCTCTCAAAAGCAGGGAAATATACCTAACTACTCCAAAGCTGGGTGGTTAGCACTTTGTACTCTATGTATTTTATTACATGTATTGATAAAATTATAATATTTAGATTATAGAAGCAGTTATTTTTGTAACTATTTTCTCTGAACGATGCTATTCATTCATCTGCCGTGATGGTGGGTGCAAGGATAGCCTCTCAAGTCAACAAAGCATGCTAACTATTCAGCTTTGGAGTACTTAGAAATTCAATCATCTTCGGATTATAAGAAGATATATATACATATATATACATATATATATATATGTTGTAAACACCAGTTGGAGTATTCTTTGCTTGTAAATTGCTTGTGATTGAGAGTGATTTCACACTAACAGTGTGTTTGTATGTTTGTTTGTTTGCTGTAAATGGAAATAGTAGATTGATGATTGTTTCGTAAATAATGATGATATTGATGACAATATTTGTTTGCATGTTCCATAGTTTTTCACAATATTTTTGAAAATGATAATTTCTTGGCTGTCATTTTGTATCTGTCTTTCCCTTCTCTCTCTCTCTCTCTCTCTCGCTCTCTCTCTCGCTCTCCCGAGCACCCCCCCCCCTTTCTGTCAAAGGGACCCTGTTCTATCTCTTTCCCTGTCCGTGCCCTCTCCCTTCCCCCGCTCCCCCAGTGGAGGGTGCTGTCTCTGGGCTGTGTGTTCCGGTGTGGGCCCCTGGCCCCTGGCTTTCTTTCCTCTCCCTCTCCCTCTCTCTCTCTCTCTCTCTCTCTCTCTCTCTCTCTCTCTCTCCCTCTCCAGGCCTGTCTGCCTGGCCTGTCAGACTGCCTCTCACTCTGCTCACAAGGGGACGTGAGATAGAGCAGCTCCAGCTCAGGCCAGCACTGCTGTGCAGCTGCTCCACTAAACCATCCCACACACACACACACACACACACACATAAACACACACACACACACACACATACACCCCGCCTTTCGCCAGAGCTGCCGTCGCCATGGAAACACCGGCCAATCAGAGCACGGCCAGTGCAGAGATGGGGCGGGGACAACACCTCACCCTCTCCCTCTCTCTCTTTTTCTCTCTCTCTCACTCACACACACACACACACATATACACACGCACGGTGTAAAAGGAGAGAGCGGATAATCACACCCATGCCTCTCTTTCTCCCTCAGTTTGTAATGACATTCTAATGCAGTCATACATGTTTATAAAAAGTCTTATAATGCGCTATGAATGCATTATAATCATGTGCTCTAAGTAAAGTCTTACAAGTAATTACATTTAGCAATGTATTACTATAAGCCTTGATTTTACATATAGCTATAGGTCCTTGTGCTTGATTCTACACTAATAAACTAATAATAAATGTCTGATTATGAACTTCTTATGAAGCATTATTACACTGTTTTTAAATTAAGTCATACATCTCTAAGGCCTGCTGTTCATGATTTATATGATTACAGATCCTGGAAATATGAGATATATTTACTTCAACACAAACAAACCAAGTTTTCCTTGCTGCCTGTGTCCTGGGTTGGTACCCCAACTCTCCTTCTTCTGTTTGCATGCATTAATCTTGATCATTTCCATAGCAGATCTGGGCCACTTCCTCAGGCCCGGGTGATCATGGGAAAACAGATTTTCTCTCAGGAAGGACGGATTGGCCCTAATCTGTTTCTCTAGATTTGGTAAGGACACAAAAACTGATTTCACACTGTGATAACATAATTTGTTGTCAAAGTCAGTTAGTTCACAGCTGACATTATGTGTCATGACTGTTTATAATGTCTGTTATGTCACCATTATTACTGTGTTATATACTACTATGGATTCAAGCAGTTACTCTTTCTAAGACCATTATGAGCCGTTATAATGCTGTCATAAGCATGACATAGTGGATATCCCAAACAGTAAAATTTAAGCTAAGTCTCGTTCATTTGGCACAAACTAAACTGAAATGAACGTACTATACAGTTATCTTCAGAAATTATACAGGAGAACAACTTATGGCAACTGACTTAACATCATTGTGTTTGTTTGTTTCTTTATTAGGATCTCTTTTAGCCCAACACTGGTCAAACATCGGTAGTGTCATGACTGGCTTAGTTGTCCAGCTAACTGGCTGACCTAGAGCGTATTGTAACTTTTTCACTCAGTGCAAAAAAAATAGAAAACATAGCGTAATATGAAACACTGTGTGCAATGTTGTGTGCCCTTGTTTCTCACTTCCCTTTTCATGTGGGGAAAGCGAGTCTCTTTGGCGCCCCCATATTCTTCAATGTTGCAATATACCACAATCTTACACTTCTGACCACAGTCTTACATTTTGAATGAGCGAACAACCACCTACCATCTTTTTGGTGAGCACGCCATGGGGACGGTGTCCCTCTCATGGTTTAAACCATGAATTGGCCCGGTGTGTTGAAGGCTTAACAGTGTTGGGTTTGGTTTCCTTTGTTGTATTGTTCAGCTTCCATTGTTTCAGGCCTTGTAGAGACACAACCTGCAAGATAGGGGGCAGTCTGTTGTCTGTTGCGCTAAAAGAGGGAGATAGAGGAAAAGAGAGACAGACATAGAGAGAGAACCTAGCTTTGGGGGCTTCCAGGTTTGTAGGCTCCCTGGACCTTATAATATACCTCTCCACGCCTTGTAAACAGAAATGCAATTTTTCTTCCCCTCGATTTTGCTGCTGAACCAAATATAGATATGACTATTTCAAGCTTCCAAGCCTTTAACGCGTATCCTCCCCCTCAGCAGTCTCGCAAAGAGGGCATTTAATCTGTGCGCCACTTTCTTCCTCCAAACACTGTGTGCTTCATTGCATACCCATCCAAGACTGTGCAGAGAGGGATGGAGGGAGAGAGAGAGAGAGAGAGAGAGAGAGAGGGAGAGACAGAGACCGGGACAGAGAGACAGTAGTATGACCTAATTAAAGATGCCCACAGTGTGAACCACATCTCTTTGAAGCACATGGCAACTGCAAGGGGACGAGAGAAACCGGCCTAGCTAGATTTATTCTACTTACACGACAATGAAGAGTAGTCCATCCAACAGGCTGGAAATGTGCTGTATGTAGTCTCATTATTTATTGTCCTCATCTTATAGTCTTATCATATACAGTGCACTCAAGTTCTGGGAAGGTAATTGAATGACTGTTCACTGTTCAATGACTGCATCATTAGAAAAACTGGCTTGTTTTTGATAGATGGTGTTGAACATTGAATGTAGCAGCCACTCACAGAGCTTGCCAATGGAAGGCATGACTCCGAACCAAAATATTTACATGGACGTGCAGCAAGCAATTAACAGAAATGGCATTATGCAGTACATGTGACACTTAACTTCGGAAAAAAGCTGACCTGACATCAACATGATGCTTGCTGTAACTTCTCATGTCAGTTGATAACACATGACAACACAATGACACATGAAACAGTGAACACATTCAAAAGTTGTTTTAGTTTCATGCCTTCTGTGTTATGTCAGGGTAATAAAGCCTCTTTAAAGACTCTTTAAAGGAAGTCGGTTCACTCTGCCGCCATCTTGGCGATGCCTCTTCGGGAGGGGACCAAGCACAGTTTTTTCAGACACGTCGCCTATGGGAGGGCAGGCCAAAAATGATACCCCAAAATGATACAGATTAGCAACTTCTCCTTTCGTTTTTTCAGATCACTGAAGCGTGTAGAAACATTGTTTGCGGTCATTTGATTCCTAAAAGTTTTGTAATGTCTTAAAAATACACTTTATTTGTCCTAGTCTTCCTAGCCTACCACTCTAGTCTTAAACAGGCATTGCTATGGAAACGGCACGAGAAAGACGCGATCCTAGCAACACAGACCTAGCAACGACAACTTTTTAACCTATAACTATGTGGTAATTGGTCAGAAATGTATTCCCTCGTGGGATTGGTGTCATCTTCCCCGTCTCTTGCAAAACCAATAGTAAATCAAGGGAGTGGCATCTCTCTTAATATATACAGTCCATTCTTTGGCCCAGTTATGTCTGGCTATGACTGGCGTAATGTTTTCCTACAGTTTAGTAACAGTGAGGCAATTAAGGTGAGAAGGTACACCTGGGTCAAATACTGTGCATTCATCAAAAATGCCAAAATACGTAATCTGCATTTGATTTGAATAGTCTGATGCAATGCAACCAGTGGAATTGTCCAACGAGTGCAAACTCCGAACTAAATCAGGCACAATATATATCGAATCCATGTCTTAGTTGAGTTTTCCAAAGGCTTTGTAGCTTTGAACTGTTCCCTTGACGACCCAGGCCTGTTCTCATTGAACAGCAGGGGTCCTTCATTTAAGATACAAGTTTATTTATCATATGCAGAGGATTCTGATGTAAAAGGTACAATGAAATGCTTATAACGAGCAACCTCTTAACAGAGCAGTGTAAATATAAGGGAAGGAATACAAATAGAATAATAACAAAACAGAATAGGCTTTAAGGCACAAATAAGTACAAATAAGGCAAAGCAAAGCACTAAATACAGTCAATACAGCTATGATTGTGTGAGTATGTGTATATTGTTTGAGTTTACTGAGGTGTGCAAATTGTTACTAGTGCAGGTGAGCACCAGGTAGTGCTGCTGGGCAATTGGGAAAATCAGTTCAAAAGTCTTATAGCTTGGAGGTAGAAGCTGTCTCAGAACCTGGGAACCATCCGAGACCAGATGCTCCAGAACCATTTGCCGGACGGTATCGGAGAGAACAGGGTCTGGCTGTGGTCTTTGATGATCTCCTGGGCCTTCCTCAGACACTTCCTAGAATAGATCAGTCCTGTACAGCTGGGAGCTCACTCCCTGTGATGCCGTTTTCACCACCCTCTGTAGAGCCTTGTGGTTGAAGGCGGTGCAGCTGCTGTACCAGGCGATGATGCAGCCCGACAGGATGCTCTCGATGATGCTCTCCTGTAGAAGTTGGTGAGGATCTGAAGGGCCATGCAAACATTTTTCAGCCGCCTGAGGAAGAACAGTCACTGGTGCGCAGTCTTGATCACTGTGCCAGTGTGATGGAACCACGTCAAGTCAGCAAACTTGATGATGGAATTGGAGTTGTGCGTGGCCACGCAGTAATGGGTGAACAGGGAGTACAGGAGGGGACTGAGCACACAGAACTGGGGGGGCCCATATGGAGGAGGTGCTGCTGCCTACCCTCACCATCTGGGGTCTGCCTGTCAGGAAGTCCAGGATCCAGTTGCATAGGGAGGTGTTTAGAACCAGGTCCCTTAGTTTGGTAATGAGATGGGAGGGAACAATGGTGTTGAATGTCGAACTGTAGTCAATAAACAGTGTTGCTCTTGTCCAGTTGTCCAGGTGAGATAAAGCAGTGTGCATTTGTTGGATCTTTTTGGGCGCTATGCAAATTGAAATGGGTCCAGTGTGTCAGGTAATGTAGAGTTGATGTGGGCCTTGACCAGCCTCTCAAAGCACTTCATGATGACAGATGTGAGTGCTACAGGGGCTATTTAGGCAGGTTACCTTGGACACAGGAACAATGGTGGTCTCCTTAAAACAGGTGGGCACTACAGACTGGGACAAGGAAAGGAATATTGTATGTCCGTAAAGACAGCTGCCAGGTCAGCGTATGCTCTCAGGACGCGGCCTAGAATGCTGTCTGGGACGGCTGCTTTATGAGTATTCACCCTCTTAAAAGACAGAAGACTGAATGGCAAACATAGATGTTTACAACTGTTCCTCCCTGGCTGTGCAGCTGGGTTGTTGAGAGAAATTGCAGCATTCCTACTTAAAATGAATTGCATTTTTAAGACTGTATGAAGCTTTCATAAACCACAACCCACAAATCATAAGCAAATGTCATACCATATAGGGTGAAATATTTGGCAAAGCACCAGATGTAAAGACCTGCACCAGATGTAACGACCTGTTATAACACCCTTTATATATATATATATATATGTATATATATATATATATATATATATATATATATATATATATATATATATATATGTGTAGACATATGTAGGTCTTATAAAGGGTTTATAAAAGATTTATGAACGCTTCAAAAAGTGATCATTCAATGTCTGTGGTAACACTATTTGAAGGGCTGTATATAAACTGCTAAGACACGTTTCCAGACACGCTGGAAAACCCTATGGCATCACCAGTGGCTTTATATTTTGTAAAACTGGGAAAGATTATGCAGCATGCCAAATGAACGCCTTTGTAAACATGAATTTCTATGGGCTAGTGACTTTGCAACTGCAAAGAAAAATATTATACATCATGTCAAAGCCTTTTTTAGCTCCATTCATGTGCCTCAACTTACTGATACAGACAGTGTTCTCAGGAAATTACTGAAAGGCCTTTGAATTAACACTTTCAGAAAGTGAAGAACAAAAGTGGTATCAACTGATAAACAAACCCGAAAGTATGCACCTATTTGCCTTTTTAAAAGCACTTTTGAGACTGAATCATATGTATGTAATGTTTTATCGCGTCAATATCTAAGCTCTTTTGATACATTTAGATGTGAAGCTCTTCCTATCAAAACAGGTACATACAAATACTCCTCTATATAAACATCTCCTGTATAAACGTCTTGTATTTTTTGTAATAATGGATCCATTTAAACTGATGTTCATACTATACTTAATTGTGGGTTATACAACGACATAAGGGATGATCTCTTTCTTCAACGGTCTAGCCAAAATGGCTTATTATTTAACTTGTAGATAATAATAAAGTCTTATTCTCCAACGTAACTGTATCTTTATGAATGGCTAAATGTCTGTTTATATTTTATAGCTTGTATTTAGTAGTTTTTGCATACATGTGTATAGATGAGGTATTGTATTTATAGTAAAGTGTCCCAAAACTACTTCTGAGTGGTCCACAATGTGATTTTTTAATGCGTTTTTCAATTGCTGCATTATTGTGGAGTGACACTACAATGATCTATCCATCCATCCATCCATCCATCCATCCATCCATCCATCCATCCATCCATCCATCCATCCATCCATCCATCCATCCACCCATCCATCCATCCATCCATCCATCCATCCATCCATCCATCCATCCATCCATCCATCCATCCATCCATCCATCCATCCATCCATCCATCCATCCATCCATCCATCCATCCATCCCTCCCTCCCTCCCTCCCTCCATCCATCCATCTACCTAGCTAGTTAGCTAGTTTGATAATCAAGAGTGAATATATCTATAAAGCCTACTGTTCAAGATTAGGCCCCAGAGGTGACTATGAGCTGACCTAATCATTTTACCAATATCATCAAAGTGCTAAAACTATTGAAAAAATACCATGTATTCATAATTACAAAGGTTTACAAGGTTACAAACTGAAAAGCAATTTCCTGTCACAGACTGATTTTCAAAAAGAAACCAAATCTGATATATAAAACCATAATGTCACAGATTTGAAAAACGTCAATCTCCTTCTCTGAGTAAATTCCTATTGTGGCTCTATGGGAATGACACACACTGACATAATGCATAAGGCTCAAAATCAGGTCAAATATCCGGCCTGTGCCATTGCTCGACCTAATCCCAAGTGGACAGAGGGACGGAGGGAGGGAGGGAGGGGGATCAAACCAACATCGACATCTGCAAGGTCGCCAAGCATCAGCACACTACTGTCCTGTGTCTGGAGTACAGTGTAGGGAAATGGCGAGGCCGTGCGGCCCGATAGCTAAACACTGAGGCGTTTTAGAACTGCTTAACGCAACATTGAGTCACGATAGCCAGCCGGTGGTGTGGAGTCGTTATTGTAATTCTGTGGCTCAATGGTGATTTTTTCCCTCCCGTTCCATGGCTGAGTTGTGGGAAGAGGAGAACTGTATCTCTGTATTACAGAGGGGCTTGTTGTCTTGCGGGTAGTGTTCGCGGGGTCGTCCACACGCACACACACACACACTCCACTCAGAACTCACTCAGCCCCCTCCTCCAGTGTTACGTAACAGCTTAAGCATGAAGCTACTGAAGCCATCTTCTCTCTGCCCTCTCCCTCTCCCACATCCACATACTCCATGAGAGCCAAGCCATGTATGTCTCCCTTGTACCAACAAGTATA